>NC_069004.1:29042687-29045053 GCF_001194135.2 Octopus bimaculoides
ATATATATATATATACACACACATATACATACGCACAGAAATATACATGCAAACGCACACACTCATACAAACACATGCACACAATATCTATCTATCTATATATATACAAACGCGCACACACTCACACACTCACGCACTCACAAACATATACACATATATACACACATACAATCACACACATACGCGTACGCGTATGTGTCTACCTGTCTCAACGTACGATTGACGTCATAAAAACCGTCAAAGCGACGATGCCAAATGTTGCTTGTGTTTTTTTTTTTACCATTGTTACTTTTTTCTTTATTTTCTATCTTATTTCCTCTGGAATTATTCAACACCTACCATTTCTCCTCCCACCCAAAGCCTCATATACAAGAATTATCATCATGTCTGCAAAGCAAAACATCATTATTTACTGTCCTGATCTATTACAAGTAAGAGCTAAGCTACCCTTTAATTTCTTTTACACTTAAGTATGAATCATTTCTCTGTCGATCGCCGCATACGTTGATCGAGAGATGATCGATAATGCAGCAAGGCATTTAACGATATAATTGTCCTTTTATTTGGTTCTGTGTACAACTTGTCTCTCTTTGTCTCCTCATGTCTTTATCTCACTTTCATTCTCCATAAAATAATGTAACGTTTAAATGCTGGTTTTTCACTTGAAATTTCTTAAGCTCACAGCTTTCTTGTCTCCTGTCTCTTGTCTCCGACCGCCGTTCTTTTGTCCCTCCCGAAACCGAACGCTTCAGAAAGGGATAAGCTTTAATGATTTGCTGATAAACGAAATTATAATTAATTATGAAATTATATGTGAGTATTGTCTGTTAAACGATTAAGGTTTAGGAGTACTCTCGTAACATAGCAGATTTACAGGCGTTTAATCCAAGCCCGTAATCAATAATCCTTATGAACCAAGACAACGATGTCTATGGATGACTATTAGTATATTCCGCACACCGCCTAAATATCTAACGGAGTGTACACACACACACACACACACACACACACACGCACGCACGCACACACACACACACACACACACACACACACAAACACGCACACACGTAGCCCCCACATACACACATACACATAAAGGCGGTGAGCTGGCAGAAACGTTAGCACGCCGGGCGAAATGCTTAGCAGTATTTTCGTCTGCCGTTACGTTCTGAGTTCAAATTCCGCCGAGGTCGACTTTGCCTTTCATCCTTTCTGGGTCGATTAAATAAGTACCAGTTACGCACTGGGGTCGATATAATCGACTTAATCCGTTTGTCTGTCTTTTTTGTCCCTTCTGTGTGTAGCCCCTTGTGGGTAGTAAAGAAATAACACACATAGACATGAACGCACAGACACACGCACACGCGGACAATCCCCCCCACCACCACCACCACACATCCAATAACGAATGTGTCTTCTTGGTCAGCTGAAAGCAGTTTTGACACAGACTTGGTAAACACGCGTCTCATACCCAAATCTTCAGTGATAATGTAGTGAACTGAACCGTAACAGATCTGCACATTTTCCCTTCACAGGTGAACGCACATCTGTGAGGTTTTTCTCAGTTCTGCTCGTTTCGGGTCTCCCAGAACGTTCGTCAATATCGACATTTGTTCGGCCATCTTGGAAACGTCTGAACCAATCATACACTTGTGTGCGACTCATACACTCCTCTCCATACACTTTCTGCCACTTTGCGTAGGCCCCTGAACAGGTATCGCTATGACAGTCTTCTCTGTCATGGTCAATGCGACGATCACACGCTACATACCTTCCTTCCAAGCACTGCTGTAAACAGCGAAAGTGAGCTAGAACGTTAAAACTTAGTGCGTCATAATTATGGCAACATTCCGGATACTTATTGATCAGACTTCGTATATAGCCGGCAGTCCTCTACATAATTCACGACGATTAACTTCACTTCCAAGACATTGATTATTTCGGGAGCTATATCAGAAGATGCTTTCCCACTGTGCCGCACAGTGGGATTGAACCCGAAACCACCCACTTGGCTACAAAGCAATCTTCTTAACCTGACAGTCATACCGATAGAACATTCTTTCATCAATGACCTTTGCAACTTAATGGCTCCTTAATCTATACTTTCACCTCAAGCTATCGGTAATGGTGCGTAACGAGTAAAATATTAACAGAACTTTACAAGGTTCTTAGCTTGAAGTGAAAGTATTTCGACTAATATAAAAGTCAAATCTCCATTTGAACTTTCGCTAAAATGGTGAAGAATTATGATTTACTCATACACACATTTAAATGTTTCCATTTACACAGAAAACACCAACTGAAATTCTAAATCACTTTAGGAAAATAATTTAATTTCATCACAAAATTTCAATAAAACAAGTCTT
>NC_069004.1:29048347-29049514 GCF_001194135.2 Octopus bimaculoides
ATATATACATATATATATATATATATATATATATATGTATGTATGTATGTATGTATGTATGTATGTATATAGATGCATACACATAAACATTCCGTATTGTTTATATTGTGCGCCATTATTTGCGCATCATTTGATCCAACAAAACTAAAACAAAATAGCGAACGTTTGTTGAAAATATCAGATTTTCACGCTGTCCTGCCATTTTAATGATGATGACGATGATGATGATGATGATGATGATGATGATGATGACGACCACGACGCCGACAACAAAAATGATGATGGTGGAGGAGGAGGTGTGGTGGATGAGGGGGAGGGGAGGACGATGTTCTTTTTATCTTCTGTTAGACCAGATATTTCTGGAATAGCGAATGTCGATTAAAATCGACCTCAGTATTTGACTGGTACTTTAAATTTATTCAACCCCGAAATAATGGAAGGCTAGTATGGCATTATTTTGTACTTGTTTCAGTGGGACTGAAACCGGAACCATGTGGCTGGTAAGCAGTCTACTTACCACACAGCCACTCCTAAATTTTCCCCTCACGCTGTGTCCAAAATATAGTAGTAAACACCAAAAGCCCGCCGCTGACCATCAAGAGGTTGTTGTTAATCAAATTTCTTCACTGGATGTCAATATTATTTACTTGCATGAAAAGAGAACAACAGCTTACGGTCGATGGCAAGAAATAAGCAACTTAGTTCTGCATAAATGACACACTGTCCAAATTCCACCCCCACTTCCTTTTCTTCCGTTTCTTTGCTTTGTCTCTGACGAAAATATTATGAGGGCCGTTTCTAATATTTTCAGTCGATTGATAAAATTGAGCCAAGAATGCACTTAAATTCGTATCTGAAACAGCTGTAAGCCTAGAATAGATAAATAAACGTACATAATATATTATTTCTGCCTATTTCACACGCACACACACACATTCACATACACATACACACACATATATATACATACATATATACATACATATATATAGATACGTACACACACATATACATACATGAAAATACACTGGTATTACTAGTTGATATCATTAGGTTTTAGCTGGCCTAATAAAATAGATGTTTTTTATATGCATATTCAAAACATTTCCCATAAACGAACTTAAAGGATACATACATACATATATACATATATATATATATATATAT
>NC_069004.1:29049558-29052641 GCF_001194135.2 Octopus bimaculoides
TTTTCTAAACATAATAAGTCATGTACTTCAGTTGAGAAAAGATTGAGGGCTATTGTAAAAGCAAAGGGCGGCCATTTTGAATTTGTAAATATAATTAAAATATTGTCAATTAATATAATAATCAACCTCTAAACTTTGGCTAACCCAAACCTTGAAATATTTTATTATAAAGTGAATAATATGTGAATATATAATCTGTATTCGGTATCCAAAATTATAAGTTAGTAATATAACTTTCTCGTTTTAAACTGTAGTCTTTTTAAATTAGAAAAAATAAATGTTAATATAATAAAATATATAAATATACATAAATATGCTTGGAAACTGAATTAAAAATTCGCAACACTTACGATGTTTCGTAACCGCATTAATGAAGTGCATTCATTAGTCTAGATAGCTAAGCCGACTCCAGAAGGAAGAGCGGATATAAAGATTCAAAATGGTGCAGACAAATTGGCATGGGTAATTAATTTAAGCTGGTTTAAATCATTGAAAACTGTTTTTAACTTTTACAAAACCATGAAGAATAACTAAGAACTATAATGATATAAATTCCATTTTATTTTCTCACTAATAAATTTGGTGGAATCTGAAAATTAGTTTATCTTTTCGAGGGTCTGGGATTTTTGAGGGCTCCGTATTTGGGTTTGGAAACTCCTAGATGCGACACTGCATACCTCGAGGTTCCTTCTTTGCCCTTTTTGTTTTTACGAGCATTTTTTTTCACACTCGAGTATATTGATGTGTGAAGGCGCGTGGCCTAGTGGTTAGGGTGTTACACACATGATCGCTTGATCACAGGTTCGATTCCTGGAGCAGGTAGCGAGTTGTGTTCTTGAGCAAAACACTTCATTTCACACTGCTCCAGTCTCCTCGGCTGTAAATAGATAAACCTGCGACGGAATAGCCTTCCGACTGAGGGGGATGTTAGCCTGCTTGCCTAGCCAATGCGGTGGCATCATTCGAAAGTTAAAATTCCGCAAGCGCACTGTGACCAGCGATGTATAACAACATACGATAGTCTTGTCGATACTGTGATAATGTTACGCACGTTTGGATCCGAGAATTTAATATTAAATTTCCCCTCGCCTTATGGTATTGTGCTTCTGGGGAGGATTCCGTCTTACGTAAGTGGCTGAGTATTCCGCTAACATGTATATCCTTAACATAATTCTCAGGTACAATCAGTATGACACAGTCTATGAAAAGGCTGTATCATTCGGGCCATAGGTACAATCCACCTTAGAGACTTCAGGACAATTACTATCTACCTGTTTTCACTTATAAGCTATGGGTCGATTCAAGGGTAGAAAAAACAACAATTGCCCAAGATACCACACAACAGGATCGAACCCGGCAACACGTGGCTATGAAGCAATTTTTAAAATACTATTCCTCGCGTTATACACGAGTAATCACTATAATTTCCATATTATATTTTACTGACTCCACATGAGGACTTTTTATATTTTTCTTCTTGCTTGCAGTCTCTGGTAATCATTTCTTTCTCCTTTTTTTACAAGCTTATTTTCTGTTACTAGTGTTGTTATTCTGTGTGGATTTTCTAATTGTATGAGTACTTACCTTCCATGTGTGCAGAATAGTCATGTTCTGTGTATATCAGATTTGTGCTGTTGGCTTCGGAATGCTGTTAATTGTTCGATAGGTTCTTAGTTTTTCTCTTTATATCCTCTTCAATTGTTTCCTTATTATTATAGAACGTATGCTACTAAACGGAGAAGGGGACGAAAACGGAACCTTGAAAACGGAAGAAATTCCTGGGCAATTCTTCAAATTCTTACCAAAATTCCTTGCGCTCTTGTAACGACTGGAACTGATGTTGTACCCACGTCATGCGTTCTCGACTTTCCAAACTCCAGGAATTCATATTAATTGTCTTTTGCGTAAACCACAATACTATGAATGAATAATTCAAGGCGGTGAGATGGCAGAATCGTTTGCACGACGGAGAAAATGCTTAGCGGCATTTCATCCGACTTTACGTTAAAATCCGCCGCGGTCAACATTGCCTTTCACTCTTTCGGGATCGATAAAATAAGTACCAGTTGGGCACTGGGGTCGATGTAATCGACTAAAATTGCTGACCTTGTGCTGGTTGGTCGCCGACTTAATTTGCTGGTCGCCGACTTAATTTGCTGGTCGCTGACTTAACTTGCTGGCGTTGTGCCAAAATTTGAAATCATTATGAATGAAGAACTGAACGACAAAGTGATTAATTGTAAGCCTGTTACACAGAACGTGTACTACTAGCGGTAAGTGAGGTCGCATGGCAAAGTGGTTAGGGATGTCGCACTTTCGATCCTGAGATCATGATTTCAGTTCCTAGACCGGGTGGTGTGGTGTGATTTTGAGCAAAACACTTCCCCTCGCGTTGCTCTGCGATCATTATTTCGATACCTGTCACGTGGTACACCGTGCACCTATTCAGGCAGAGGGAGTGATGCTAATGTACAGCAAATGCGTTTGCTCATTATAAACGAACCATTCGTGCATATTGCTCAGGAAGAAATTGGAGAAGCGTCTTTCTCAGACTACGGGAGACTTCCATCGCTTCTAGAGTTAGGTTACTGGCTTCTAGACTTTGAGCATAGAAGTAATTCTTAGTTCCTACGCAATTATTTCAGATTCTTATGGTAAGTTGGTCCAAAATTCCTAGCGTTCTTTTAACAACTGGAACTAATCTAGTGTCCACATTATTCTGCATTCTCAGTGTTCCAGTCTCCAAGAATTCATATTTGGGTGAAGCATTTTGTTGATATAAGTCCTTTACCTGAAATTTTTAGAGTTATTTGTGCAAACCACATTATGTGAAAAACAAAATGTTTGATAGAATGAAAGAATGAAAGAATATAATGTTTAAGATGAAATGAAAATGTTTACAGAATATGTTTATTTTGTCATTCATAACTTTAGATACAACTACAGACTGTTGAATTTCTTCCAAGTAATCATAACACTATTTACATATCAACTTCTACACCGGATACCGTACATATACATAACATATGAGTTTTTGTGTACATGGATGTGTACATATATACACACACACACACATATATATA
>NC_069004.1:29054166-29055757 GCF_001194135.2 Octopus bimaculoides
GCCTTGCTATTATAAGATTTTGCTGTTAAGGTTTATGAGCAATAAAATACATAAAGTATTTTATGCTTCAAAAATACGCAAAGTATTTTAACACATTTTTAAAAAACTACAATAATATTTAATTATTCTTTTCTACTTTAGGCGCAAGGCCCAAAACTTTTGCGGAGGGAACTAATCGATTAGATCGACCCCAGTACGCAATTGGTACTTAATTTATCCACCCACAAAAGATGTAAGGAAAAGTCGACGTTGGCGGAATTTGAACTCAGAATGTAAAGACAGACGAAATACCGCTAAGCATTTCGCCCGGTGCGCTAACGTTTGTATCAGCTCACCGCCTTTATAATATTTAATTATGAAAATCTAATAGGAATCTTTTAAAGCATTGAATGGCTATGGGGGTCCAGTGGAGTAAAATACGAATCAAAGGCGTCCATTGGTAAAAAAAAAAAAAAAGGACCGAGAATCACTGCTCAAAATTAAAAAAAATTTTTTTTCAATTACTTAATTAATTGTAGTATAAATGATACAAGTTTATTTATACTGTAGCGTGCAGGGTACTAGTCTGTGCAAAATATCACTAAACTAAAGTAGTCTAGCGCCCGCGGGAATTGATGTTACTGCAGGTAAATCAGTGCAGATTATAAGAGGTCCCACATCATCAGTGTCCAGAAAGTCGGTGTCGTACCTCTATTTTTAATTCATTTTTTTTTATATGCTTTGCAAGTTTCTTAACGTGAAATCGTGTGTTGAAATAGATCATGGTGTATCTTGCTTGCGTGGGTCATTGTATCAACAATAAAACACGCCCTGGTTCTATTTCACTTCTGGTAGGCTGGTAGAATCGTTAAAATGTCGGGAGACATGCTTAGTGGTATTTCGTCCTTTTTCAGGTTCTGAGTTCAAATTGCCGAAGTCGATTTTGTTTTCAATTCTTCTGGGTTCGATAAAATAAGTACCAGTTTAGTGCTGGGATTGATGTAATCGACGATCCCCAACACCCAAAGATTATTATTATTATTATTATTATTATCATCATTTCATTGTTTTTGCACAGCTTCTAACGCTGGAGATGTACTACAGTGTCAGCTGTTAACTACCAATGAACTAAGGTAAAAAGCCCTTATTTTTCGAGCACCATTCGGAGTATTCGAGCGGTTCCAAGTAGTGCTGTGTTCTGCAAGTGCTCCTCCCTTATTGTACCTTCTATTTGTTCCATGTAATTCTCAAGATTTTTACTCACCGTTCTCAGGATTCCAACAATCATTGGTACTACTACTACCACCTTTTTCAGTGACCACAACTGCTTACTCTCCCAAGCTAAACTGTCATATCTATCGACGTTTCATTACTATTATTGTTATTATCATTATTATTATTATTATCATTATTATTATTATTATTATTGTTATTATTATAAATTATTAATATTATTTCTTCTTCTTCTTCTTCTTCTTCTTCTTCTTCTTCTTCTTCTTCTTCTTCTTCTTCTTCTTCTTCTTCTTCTTCTTCTTCTTCTTCTTCTTACTGAGGAGGCGATCTGGCAGAATCGTTAGCACGCAGGCAAAATGCTTAGTAGTATTTCGTCTGT
>NC_069004.1:29057243-29058000 GCF_001194135.2 Octopus bimaculoides
ATAATAATAATAAT
Source organism: Octopus bimaculoides (assembly GCF_001194135.2). Classification (NCBI taxonomy): domain Eukaryota; kingdom Metazoa; phylum Mollusca; class Cephalopoda; order Octopoda; family Octopodidae; genus Octopus; species Octopus bimaculoides. The sequence continues at coordinate 29,057,258 of NC_069004.1, forward strand.
AATAATATTACAAATATATATAACATACAGAAAATTGCACTACTGGGTACTGCACACATTCTACGCAAAACACTTTCAATACAGTAAACATAAGAGCACCACAGCAAACCACAGCACATACCCAAGGCGCACAGAGCTGCGCTCGGTAGTGAAGTGAAAGCACGTTATAAAAATAAAACTACTGAACAATAATAATAATAATAATCTGACCAGGCTTCGAAAACCGGATATTGTTGTGGATAATAAAAAAGAAAGAACATGTATGATAATGGACAGAGCACGCTGCGGTGACATCAGAATCAATGTGAAAGAAGAAGAAATAAACAACTATGACGATTTGAAATGAGAAATACGAAGGTTGTGTGGTAAATGAGGAGAGTAGACGTGATGCCAATAGTAATTGGTGCCCTTGGAAGTATCAGCGCTGAACTACCAATATGGCTAAAAACGATTGGGGCAAGAATTCTTCGCCAATTAGATAGATCCCAGTACGCAACTGATACTTAATTTAATGGCCCCCGAAAGGATGATAAATTAAGTATCGGTCCCAAAATAATGATAATAACGATTCCACCAGATCACCGCTCTAGTAATAATAATAATAATAATAATAATAATAATAATAATAATAATAATAATAATAATCATAATCATAATAATAATAATAATAATCATGATAATAATAATAATAATAATAATAATAATAATCATCATAATAATAATAATAATAATAATAATAATAA
>NC_069004.1:29058862-29060013 GCF_001194135.2 Octopus bimaculoides
TATATGTATGTAAAGGAAAATAATATTATTGGATTGTAATAATAATAATAATAATAATAATAATAATAATAATAGTATATGTATATATTCTAATCTTGTATTCTTATGCTTGTTTCATTCATTGGATTGCGGCCATGCTGAGGATATCGCCTGGAAGTGTTAAGCCGAGCAACTGAAGCCTCGTACTTGTGTATTCTTTTATTCGCTTTTTTTCTGGTACTTCAATAGGTTTCTTTTGCCGAGAGACAAACGCAAAGCAATCCACACATCCTTACACGTACGCACGACGGGTTTCTGTACACTTATCCGTTTAGAAGATTCTCACACAAGGTATTAGTGGGCCCGAGTTCCCTAAGGTGTCACGGAATGGGACTAAACCATACAAATTTTCCTACCCCTTCATTTTATGGTATCTTTTTACGTAATAATAATTTCATAGGGTTAATAAACCTACTACGAATACTAGTATATTATGAAAGTTTATATTATCAGATACATAAAACAGATAAAAGAAAAGCGTTGTTTCCTTCGTCGGTTGACCATTTCTCTTTCACAAGAAACATTGTAGAAATCTCTCAAACTAAAAGAAACCATTTCCACAGAAGTCACCTCTGTATATTATTGTCGTTTGTATTGTTTTTATCATTGTTGTTATTGTTATTGTAGTTCAGAGCCAGGACAGTCTTAATTGAACTATGCTGTTTCAATAAACAAAAGCGTTCGAGTCGTGACAATCAGGTTTTTATTGAGACATAGTGTATCCGCAGCTACGACATAAACCTGTCGATCACGATTTTATCATGTCATATCGTGTCTACGACTACATTATCAGACCTCACCTTCCTATTTTTAAAGCTATAACGTATAATATAAGGAGGATTTGGTTGTATTTTCTAGCAGATCACGTGAACACATATGGTCATTATGAGAGTCAAACTCCACACGTTACTGCTGCTGCTGTTGTTCTTTAATCCCAGGTCAGACCTGATCAACCGCACAACCACAAATATTTGAAAACCCTACAAGAATAGGTGCAACATATGATATATTAATAAAAATCTGTAAATGTACAACCATCCAGATATCTGCATACCTTATTATTTTTTCATATATATATATATATATATATATATATACACATACACACATAC
>NC_069004.1:29060023-29063286 GCF_001194135.2 Octopus bimaculoides
ACATACATAAACACACATACGCGCACACACACGTATATGACACTGAAATCCCTAACTCCAATATTTCTCCCTTAAATTGTTTCACCCATTAGAAAGTACCTACTGCGTATCCCGAGAATCACCCATTATACCATTCTATATCAATAACAACAGATTATTCTATAATTAAATTAATAACAATGATTAAAATCTAAGAAGAACTAATGAATAATGATTCCTGTCGGCCAAAATTGCTTCTTTTGGTAAATTCGAAAGGCTTTTGTATTCGTGTATGGTTGACAGAAGAATTTCCCATATGCTTCTGCGTTCGCAATGATCTTAGGGGAGGAAGATAAATAAAAGAAAAAATTCGTTTCTCTTTTCTCAAAGACGAGCTTGTTTCGAAATGTTGGAATTAGAAACAACAGCAAAAACAACAACCAATTTAGACTATGTTTACTATATGTGACAATCGGATGCAAAGAATGAATGTTTGGTTGTATTTTTAAATGGTGGTGCCAACGCTTAAATAATCTATTGGATGAATGCAGATTGGGAAAAAACAAATTGAAAGGATTCTATTGAAATCGAAATGTAGTAAGATATATCCATGTCGGAAATGATGACGGTGTTGCAAAGTGGGAGGAGAAGCACAGGAGGGAAGGTTAACACGGATGATGATGATGGCGATGGTGAGTGCAATGAAAGTGGCGACGGATGCTGCTGCTGCTGATGATGATGGTGATGAGGATGGTGATGATGGTGATGGTGATGATCATGTTGACGATGATGACAACGACAATGACAATGATGGTCTTGATAAGGATGATGATGATAGTGATGATCATGATGGCGATGAGGACGGTGAAGTTGATGATCATCATAGGGATGATGATGATGATGATGATGACAATGAAGACGATGATAACGGTTAGAATAACATCGACCACAACGACGACGATGACGATGATGATGATGAAGATGTCGATGACGATGATGACGAAGGTAACGATGAGGATAATGATGATGATAAGGATTATGTTGATGATGACAGCTACGACGATGACGATGACGACAACACGGTGATGACGTCGAGGATGAGGATGACAATGATGATGATGATTATGACGTCGATGTTGACAATGATAACGATGGCAATGATGATGATGATGACGAGGATGAAAAGGAGGAGGAAAAGGAAAAGGACGAAGATGATGATCCAATATAGGAATCAAGACAATGGTAGAAGGAAGGAAGTTAAGGTACAAAAAATGATCAGAATATCTACGGAAGACATTTTGTTTTACAAGATTTTATTATCGGATGCTGTTTATCTCTCAAAGAAATGGGAAGCACCTCACCCCCACTCACTCACTTTCGGGTAACAGCGAGCACTGAACAGTGTTTATATGGGGCATTCGCGGAAATAAAATACGAACAGTACAACCGGCATTTCGTGTCCCCTATAGAACTACTGATACACGTATATGCGTGCCTTCGGTGTTCCATTAATAATTTCTGTCCGTTTTCATTTCTAAAGGTGTTTAGACAGCGATGAAGCGTTTTCAAGGTATCGGTTGTGGAACAGTCTGCTCAGTTTGCGCAGATATTACTACATAGGTTCAGTAGCCTTGTTCTTTATGAGACCAATGAAACTGTTGGAAGTGTTGTTAGAAGAACTATAGGCAGGATATGATGTTACTTGTGATACATTTCATTTTCATTGCCCGTCGATACTTTTTTCTGATGCAAACGTAGGACACTCATACTTTGGTTCATTATGATGGTGGACGTGTTCTACGTGCAATACAAGCTAAGCACTAGTTCTGATAAAACAGCTTGGTGAATTGTTTGCTCCTCAGAAATTTCTTGCTGACAGGAGAAAGAAATATTTTCCCTAGACTTCCTACTGTTAACATTCCATGGTGGATTAAACCATACAAAACTACAAAAAACGTGCAGGTGGAGTGCTTTTTGTTTGTTCCTGACAAGAACTAGATTTCGACTGTCAAATTACATTACGTCGGATATTATCAGCAGGAAGTCAATTATGTTAGCCCCCTCGTATTTTCAAAGCGATCTAAGTGGCAAGAACCTCTATATCACAGAGATAATTCGCAACAGTCACTAAACCTACCCAACTCTCTAGAAAAGACGAAAAGTGTTCATGTTTATATAAAGATATTGGGGTGTGGAAAAGTTACAGCGGATTACGTTAAAAGAAACCCCACCGCTTATTTATTAAGAAAAAAATTATGTACACGTGCAGTTATACACATACATCGATATATATTCTATTACTACTATGCTCGTTGAAACTGCATGTATATAATATATGAAGTGTGCATAATGTATAAACTATTTCATATATGTCGGCTCGTGTATGAAAGAACGCGATTATTTATATACAAAAAAAGCATGCACACGTGTCTACCAACGGCCAAACATGACTTCACTACATCTCTAATGGTATGCATGACAAGGCAGGGTCTGCAAATCGGTGCAGAGTAAATATTATTAAGGGCCTTGTTCGCAAATGCCCAATTCTTTGAGTTTTTCTCCTTTACTCCTTTTTTCTTTACTCACTGGCCAAATCCCTAATCATGTACTTAAGTATGTATATGCGTATATATATCTATGCGCATATATATATGTATAATATATATATAATATATATACATACATAAGTATGCATATATATATATATATATATATACATTTAATTCACTCACATACATGTATAATCATACACACGAAAATATATATCACGATATATTTATTGTACTTATGTGTTAGTATATACAATTACATATATGTAGAATTAATAGTGTGTATAATTAGTTACGCTCAATACATAATTCGTTGCTATGTCTTCTTATATGTTTTTCATCTTGGGATAACTACACTTCGGACACATCTCATTTGGCTGTGACACAACATCCTCTTATAATATAAGCTCGTTTAGTTGTTCTTATTGACGTGGTCGTTGTGGCTATTGATTCCAAACTCGGCTGTCATGGAGCCATAACCAACGACATTCCAAATGTGACCACTTACGCTTTCTGTTTCTTTTTTCTTTCTTTTTCAGGAGTAGTGTAATCACAGCATTGATAGCATCCTCCGATGCAATGTTTAGCAGTTCCAGTGGCTTTGGGAGCACCGAAATATGACAGCTGTACACAGATACTCCAGTCTATCGTTCAATCAAATTTTTACATTTCTATGTGCGTATAATACACACACACACACACACACACACACACACACACACACACACACACACA
>NC_069004.1:29063324-29064808 GCF_001194135.2 Octopus bimaculoides
TATATATATATATATATATATATATATATATATATATATATATATTTACATACATATATATATATTTATATCTAAACATATATATATATACACATCTACATATGATATATGATGAGTGCAATATTTTGTGCGTATTTGAATATCTACAGAAATACACGAATATATATACATGTAATTTATAAGGTATGTATGTATGTACTAGCAATTTTCTATTTATTACTACTCTGCTTTTCAGATATAAGTGAAGAACATTATATAAAACATATATACACATACAGACTCTTATATATTTTTTTCTCCTCTCATGTGCTTCCAAGCGTGCACACACACACACACCCATATATATATATATAATTATACATACATATATATATATGCTTAATTCTTAATTAAGTTTTTTCTTCTTATACATTTGTTGTATATGCGTATGATATTATTCATATATATGCATTACAAATACATACACTTTATATATATATATATATATATATATATATATATATATATAACTACACACAAGCACAATTACACATATATATACGATGGTAGCTATGTATGTATAAATGCACAAATATTGTTGCGTGTGTATATAAAGAAATCTAAGCTACGCAGATTACAGCAAGAATAAAAGAGATCAATAATTAGACATACGTCCCCTGTCATTAACATCTAGCGCCATAGTTTATCACGTCAGCCATATCAATATATATATATATATACACATATGTATATATATATATATATATATATATATATATATATATATATATATATATATATATATATATATATATATATATATATACATGCATATATACACCTACCCACACACATATATGTATGTATGCCTTTCTAACTATACATATATTCGAATTATCATCTCTACCAATGCAGCACCAACGCACACTATGTCGTGTTTGGCGGACATTTTCTCTTTCTCTCATGAATATCAATTTTGTCGTTTATCCGATATTATTGTAATTTTAGTAATCGTGGTTTTATGGCGTTTCTTTTCACTGCACAATCGAAAGCACTTCTGTGTACCTGGGATACTTAACTGTTATTTTGTTTTTAGTTTTTTTGCATTTTTATTTTTCTATTATACCGAATGTTCTAGTAAATAACATACGTTGACATACACATTCGTATATATATCTATTCATATATACATATATCTATATATTTATACGTGCATATATATATATATATTCATGCCAACACACACACACACACACACACACATATATATCATAGTAAGTATCTAGTGGTGTAATATTCTTACTGTATGTGCTTTTACGTGCACAAATCCTGATATTTTGGTCTATTTATCTGTCTATCTATCAATCTATCTATATGTATATATATATCTGCTGTAGCTTTCTTTAACATTTATTTATACACACACACACACACACACACACACACACACATATATATATATATATATATATATATATATATATATATATATATATATATATATA
>NC_069004.1:29065218-29066403 GCF_001194135.2 Octopus bimaculoides
TCTTTACATTATCTCAAGACTCCCATTTTCATGTGGGTATTGCTTCTGTTTCTAACCCACCCATACTCAGTCGCACCTACCTGTATTTCCAGGTTATTTTATCATAATCCTCACCATCATTATTATCAATATTGTTATTATTATTATTTATTATTATTATTATCACTATCATTACTATTATCACCATTGTTGTTGTTGTTATTATTATTATTATTATTATTATTATTATTATTATTATTATTATTATTATTATTATTATCATTATTATTATTATTAACAAGCGTATTATTGTTTCTTTTCGCTTCTAAATTTTGCATTTTATTCATGAAACTTTTTTTCGATGAACACTTTCATTAACAGTGTCATGACCAAAGAAAAAAAAGTACCGTCCACATATATGTATTCAAAGTTTTATTTCTGTACTCCAATACGTTGTCCCTTTCCATCCGTTCCCCGCCCCACCACTTTATCAACATCAAACCCTCCAAATCTCTGGATGTTGCTCATTTACAGCTTAAAAAAAATTCATAAAGAACCAAAACAAATTTTATTCTTTTTACCCCAATATCTTGTCCCATTTTCCCCTCCATCAACATTACCATATTTTCTTATTTATAGCCAAGAAAAATATAAACACACATAACCAGAGATATATTTCTTATTCCAAACCGTTGTTCGATCCCCCTACTTTCTCTTTATCAGCATATCAGGGCTCCCGGCTTTGCCCATTGGTAGATAAAAAGAAGATAAAATGCGTGACTAGTTTAATTTTTACTCCAAAATGTTTTCCCATTTTTTCCCCGTTTTCTCAACATCAACAGTGAAGTGTAAAATTCTTTGCCCACTTATAATTAAAAAGAAGACGACACACGAGACAAAAGATTCCTTTTTACCCCAAAACGTTGCTCCATTTCTCAGTTCCTTTTGACCCTTTTTCTCATTCCTAAAAACTCATCATTATCCCTGCTATTCCTATTTATAGTTAAAAACAAGATAAACAAACATGGCCAAAGTTATATTCCTCATTCCAAAATGTTGCCCCATTATCTTCCCTTTTCTTTACCTCAACATATCAAAGTTCCCGGCTTTTCCAGCCCCAAAACTCCGACCCATTTTTTTTCCTTTTTATCATCAACACATAAGAGTCACCATCTTTGCCCATTTATAGTTAAAAATGAAAACAAC
>NC_069004.1:29066490-29072182 GCF_001194135.2 Octopus bimaculoides
CATGAACAAAGTTTTATTGCTCTTTCTAAAACGTTGTCCTATTTTGCCCTCTTTTCTCGGTATCAATGCATCAAAATCTCTTCCAAAACACCGTCTCGTTTTTCTATTTTCAACAAGTCTCCATTATGAATGGGTTTTCTCATTTATAACTAAAAGGAATTTAAGCACATAACAAAGTTTATTTCTCACTCCAAAATGTTGTCCCATTTTGCCCCTTTTAATCATTGACACGCAAGAATCTCTGCCTTTTCCCCACTGAAAGCTAAAAAGAATATGAACACACACGAGCAAAGATTAATTTCTCATTCCAAAACGTTGTCCCATTTTACCCCCTTTCTCAATATCAACACATCAGGAGCTCTAATTTTGCTCACTCCAAAGCACTGTCCCCTTTTCTTTCCCTTTCTCAACATCAATTCAACATTATTCACAGCTTTACTCATTTATAGCTAAAAACAATATAAAAACACATGAGCAAAGACGTATTTCATATTCCAAAACGTTGTCCCATTTTATCACCTTTTCTCGATATCAACACATCAGAAATTCTTCTAATTTTTCTCATTCCAAAACGCCGTCCCGCTTTTTTCTTTTTCAACATCAAATCACCATTATCTATGGTTTTTTTTTCTCATTTATAGCTAAAAATATTATAAACACACATGACCTAAGGTTTATTTCTCATTCGAAAACGTTGTCCCATTTTTTCCCCCACCTTTTCTTAACATCAACCTATCAGTATCCCTGGCTTTGCTCGTTTATAGCTAAAAAGAAGATTACACACATGACCAAAGCGGCTGTGGTAGCAATGCCGAGCAGACTGATGACCATCGATGTTCGTGAGTGACATTTGGCTTTCTTTTTCTTACCCTCCTTGAACGCCGATCCTGCCATTAATGAGAACATAGTAGCCAGCAGACCAAACGGCAGATTGAAACAGAAGAGCACAAAAAGGGAGAGCACCAGGTTAGTGTCACGAATTTCCGGTTCTCTGGAATTTTTGCGACCTTTCTTGGTGCTCACGTCCTTCGTCGGTTGGACGATGGTGACTTTGTAGTTTTTGTTTTTTGTAGTCTTCTTCTTCTTCTTTGATTTTTTATTATCACAGTCATTATTATTTTGGCCTACCCCTGCCATGTCGACACTAATGCCGGAAATACCACCAACGTTGTCGTCACTATCTTCACACCCACCACATCCGCCACCACCACTGCAACCACTGCAGCCACCACTGCCACCACCACCACCACCTCCTCCTCCTCCTCCTCCTCCACTTCCGCTTCCACCAGCACCTCCATCTCCGATTCTACCACTTCCTCCGCCCCCGCCGCATCCACCTCTCAGTTCACATTCCTCTCCGACACATTCCTCTCCACAGTCCGCAATCACTAAGTTACACTCGTAGTCGTCCGGAAGTAGCTTCTCACATTTATCATCCAATGGTATACTAGAAAAAGATATGACGTCATAATCGCTTTCTGACAATGGCTTTTTCTCTGGACTTAGTTCTTGATCCATCTTTGTCGAGATTCGAACCTGTGAAACCTTCTTTCACCTCAACTGAAATTTAGAAAGCTAATGCATTCAACTCTTGCTGATGATAAAATAATCAGGTCTCTCTGGTTTATTACTGGTCTCTCTCTATAATCCATATATGTATATATATATATGCATATAGCATATATTATCGCATCCGAACAATTAAACGTATTTTATACATCCGTGAAATGCAGACGGAAATAAAGAAGACCTAAATGAAAGGGCTAATATAAATACATACATAGGTACGTATTTATATTGATACACACACACATATATATATATATATATATATATATATATATATATATATATATATATATATATATCTTCTGTCTTTTTATAAATTCTCGTTATTAGCGTTTATGTTGCCAATATTCTTCATAAATTGCGATCTTCAAGCTTCACTTCTTTTCTTTACCTTCATCTGGTCCGCCATTTCTGAAAATATAAAAAAAAAACACGTAAATAATACTGCATATAGACATATACCAAAAAGAAGGACAAACAAAAGACATTAAGTCCAACAATTTAGTGGCGGGTGGGCGGATGGGTAACGTTGGTTACATCGTGCTCGTTTCTCGTCATGGTACTTGTTTTGCTGAACCTCAGAGGTCTGGGAATCGAAACCGCGAGTCCGCTGCCTTAACCACTGGGCCATTGCGCCTCCACTCATTTAACCGAGACTTACATCATAACCATCCAACAGTATCTAGTATCTATGTATAAATCAGTGACTCATCTGAAGTCTCTTGTTAATCTCCTCACTCGCCATTATTATAAAACAAGGGAATGTTTAATTAGACAACATTTAAATAAATCATTGAACTCTTACGCAATATTGTCAGCAATAAGTTTAATAAATAGCGAGCTTATACTCGTGATGAAGTTGCTGATCTTATGCAACGATAATTATCCACAATAGATACAACGGACGTACACGCTGATAGGAACTTCTTATAAAAATAATTAGTTACATAGTTAATTAATTAAATATTTAATTAATTTCATACATACATAAAGAGAGTGACATCCAGTTTCATGTTTTCTTACACCTTGGCCAGATGTTTCGACTCCCGTTTCACAGAGAGGAGAAATGAGTGTTAGAACATCTAGCCGTGTCATCGGCAACAATAAATCGAATGTGCCTACTCTGTATGTGTGGAGGCGCAACAGCCCAGTGGTTAGGGCAGCGGACTCGCGGTCATAGGATCGCGGCTTCGATTCTCAGACCGGGCGTTGTGAGTGTGTATTGAGCGAAAACACCTAAAGCCCCACGAGGCTCCGGCAGGAGATGGTGGCGAACCCTGCTGTACTCTTCCACCACAACTTTCTCTCACTCTTACTTCCTGTTCCTGTTGTGCCTGTAATTCAACGGGTCAGCCTTGTCACACTGTGTCACGCTGAATATCACCAAGAACTACGTTAAGGGTACACGTGTCTGTGGAGTGCGCAGCCACTTGCACGTTAATTTCACGAGCAGGCTGTTCCGTTGATCGGATCAACTGGAACCCTCGACGTCGTAAGCGACGGAGTGCTAACAACAACTCTGTATGTAACCTTAATTTCTATTGCTTTTATTGATCAAGAACATGATCAATCAATTGGAAATTCTCATTCCCTTTTCTCTCTATCGATCTATTATCTCATGCTTTCTCTAACTTCCTTTCTAAAGCTGCCGTGATAAAGGCCTTCATCTAAAGGAATTGTAATGTTCTCAAACATCGGTGACATAAAGGATCGTAGGAGCATCTTATGAAAATAATTAATCATTTACGGTTGAGTGCTTTATTGATTAACAGATCCCATGGTTAATATGAAGAACATTGTGGCTCATTCTATTATTATTATTATTATTATTATTATTATTATTATTATTATTATTATTGTTGTTGTTGTTGTTGTTGTTGTTGTTGTTGTTGTTGTCACTGTTGTTGTTGTTATTAAGGCGGTGAGCTGGCAGATTTGTTAGCTCTCTGGACGCAATGCTTAGCAGTATTTCGCCCGTCGCTACGTTCTGAGTTCAAATTCCGTCGAGGTCAACTTTGCCTTTCATGCTTTCGGAGTCGATAAATTAAATACCAGTGATTCACTGGAGTCGATGTAATTGACTAGTCCTCTCACCTCAAATTTCAGGCCTTGAGCCTTTAGTAGAAAGAGGATTGTTATTATTATTATTATTATAAGTATTATTCAATAGTTTTATTTTTATAACGTGCTTTCACTTCACTACCGAGCGCAGCTCTGTGTGCCTTGGTCAAAATAACTCACGGATGTGATGACATCAACACAAATCTATCCACTCAGATTAATCGTTGGAAATCAAAAATCGGGGGCATATAACGTGCAAAACTCGGACTGGTCAATAGTTCAGTAAGCAGTGGACTGATCCCTGAGGAATCTACCCCCGCGGTCCTCCAAGATAAAGCTAGTGGAGGAAATAGATGGATGGAATTCAAACCAGTTCTGACCGGGTTTTGAATCCACTGTAAAGATCAAATCAGTTCTGACTGGGTTTTGATTCTATTGTAAAGATCAAGCTAGTCCTGACTGTAAAGATCAAACCAGTTCATGACCAGGTTTCAATTCCTGTACAAACGTCGCAAATACTTAAGGACTCTCATAATTTCATTCAAGTCTATGATCTATTTATAAGAGATACCAGTAATTCAACCATTTTCTAAAACATTTGCTCTCTGATTTTCACAGCAACAAAAAAAAAAAAATGCTTTTCTTATTCACTTGTTTTTGTTTTTTTTTCTTATCTACACACGCAATACTCTCACACGCAGACGCACGCAGGCACATACAGTCACGCGCAACTACACACACACAAATCTGTAAAGAGATAAATACCTAAATAAGAGGAGAAAGACATCTCAAATGAGAATTGCCTGTCTGTTCGACGTAGTTTTAAATCCAATTATACGGTGTAATCACTTTTTAAAATAAAATCCTCTATTTGCTGATTTATTTTGAAAACATTGTAAATATTTTAGAAGCATTCATTTCTACAACTTCTACCGCTATTTAGATAAAAATAATATTTCTGTTAGATAATAACTATAATAATGACGTTGGGAAAATATAAATGAAGATAATAAAATCACAATTTTCTTTTTCGTGCGTTCAAACTCTGAAAATAGTCGTAGTAAGTTAACAATCTTACTTAAAAGTGAACAAAAAATGTTTCTCCTGAAAATATAAACCTAATTACAATTGTTAAATATGCGTGTCTTCCATAATATTTTCTACTCTCTGGAGGTGGAAATTGTACTTTAAAAATAGTACAGTTCTTCTGTTTTGTTTTTTGATTTTATATATTTGTTTATAATGACATACACAACCCAATAATTCACTACTGCAGAATGCCAAGATATACGCCATCACGAGATTGACCGCTATTTTTGTTCACGTGGTTGTATAGCGTTCTAATCTCCTCTAATAGCGCCCTCTATTCATGTCTGTCTTTGCATAAACAGCTTGATGTTAAGTTAAACAGTAGGATCAGAGGGAATTAGTGTGACGTTGAAATACCAATTAATGAGTAATTAAACATTCCAGTTTATTGCGTTTGAACGCCTTAAAGTTGTTCCAACAGTAGTTTTCACTATTTATGTATGTAATTTCGGTCCTTAGGGGCCAAATAAAGAAATGGTTATTTATGTATGTAAATGCGGCGAGCTGGCAGAATCGTCAGAAGGCCGGAGAAATTACTTAGCGGCATGTCAGTGGCCCTTTACGTTCTGGGTTCAAATACAGTCGCTGTCGACTATGTTTTTCATCGTTTAGGGGTCGGTAAAATAAATATCAGTTGAACACTTGAGTCGATGTAATCGACTGGCACCCCCCCGCCACCGCCGCCGCCGCAAGCTTTCAAGCCTTGTGTCTATAGAAAAAAAAATGTTTATGTATGCACAGGTGAGAAGCTGGCAGAATCGTTAGTACGCCAGACAAAGTGGTTAGCGGTGATTTCCGTTCTGAGTTCAAATAACGCCGATGTCGACTTAGCCTTTCATCTTGTTAGGATCGATAAAATTAGTACCTGTTGGAAATGGGATCAAGGTAATCGATAAGCACCTTCTTCCAAGCTTTCAGGTCTTACGTCTACAGCAGAAACATTTATCGATGTATGCAAGGGCTGTTGATTGGC
>NC_069004.1:29072223-29073222 GCF_001194135.2 Octopus bimaculoides
TATATATATATATATATATATATATATGCATATATGGGTACAGGACGTCACCAACAGTACACAACATGTAATACGAAAACGAGTTCAATGCACAAACAACGAGAGAAACAGATGGAAAACAGGACAAGTAACATAAAGAACGACTCTTCATCAGTTGTTGGCTGTCCATCTATTCCTCATTTATAGCATTTAACGACAAATATATGTGTGTGTGTGTGTGTCTTTATGCCTGTGTTGTCCCGAGCCACCGCTTGACAACCCATTGTAATGTGCTTACGTACCTGTAACTTTGTGGTTCGGCAAAATTGACCGACAGAATAAATACCAGGTTTAATAAAAAGAATGAATACCGAGGTCGATTTGGTTGACTAAAATACTTCAAAGCGGTGCTCCAGCATAGATGCAGTCAAGTGAGGAAAACAAGTAAAAGATATATACACAGGGAGCGCTTCTTTGAGGTTCCGTCTCAGGAAACCGCTCACATGGCTTTGCTCAGTCGGGGCTATAATTGAAAAGACAAGGGACTGGTGCCACACGGAGAACCTGCAGCTAAGACCACGTGTTGGGTAGTAAGCTCCTACTTCACACCAACCAGACCTGCACCTAATATCGAGATTTCAAAATTAACAATTAAACTAATTATTAATTAGAAACTTGTGCGTGTGCAACATTTTGCCAAAGGCTGCAACCGTCTCAAGATCTGAATCTCATAAACTTTGTACAGTTTCACAAATCTATGAGAAATTATATGAACGGGTAAACATTACATTTATGATAGGAAATGTTAGCGCCGTGTTGTTCGGCTGCAACATTTTTCAAGAGGTCTGTTGAGAACATCGCAAATATTTCACGTCATCCGTTTGCAGACTTGTCTTCGTGGTTTGCATACAGAACAACACTTTTTCCGAACTTTCTCCTCTCAACCTCATGTCTCCAGCTTATATGGACATATCAATGCATCTGAATACATACATACATACATACATGTATATATATATA
>NC_069004.1:29075170-29076433 GCF_001194135.2 Octopus bimaculoides
ATATATATATATATATATATACATACACATATATATATGCACATAGATGGTTAGATAGATAGATAGATAGATTTTAGAATATCTATTCTTATACTTGGATAGAGCAGACGATAAACAAATTGCTTCGCACGATACACAAACTTAATTTTATTTATTTATTCAGAAAGGAATAATAATTCTGTAAATATTAACCATTAACTACAGAATGAGAGACGCTGCGCATGTAAACATGAGAAATTCTCCGAAGAACCATCGGCGGGGAAGGGTTGGGTTTGGGAGCGGGCGTTCGGTGATTCATTGATTTATAGTTTTCCATTAGGAACAGATGTAGATTCTGCAAGAGTAAATACTTCTCGAAGAGTCTTGTAGTAGTTAATTTCAAATCGAAATGTCTTTTGCTCTGTGTATATTTAGCAGCAAACGTGATTTGTAAAATTCACAATAAAAACTATGGTAGGAGTGCAGAATCTCAAATGACAATATCATATATTTTGTACTTGTTTTAATATTTTTTATTTCATTATTTATTCATATTTGTTTATTTATATATTTATTTATTATTATTGTTGTTGGTATTATTATCATCATCACCATCATCATCATCATCATCATCATCATCATCATCATCATCATCATCATCACCATCATCGTCATTATTATTATTATTAAATCAGCGAGCTGGCAGAATTGGTAACACGCCACGTAAAATGCTAAGCGGTATTTCATTCGTCTTTACGTTGAGTTCAAATTAGTAGTAGTAGTGGCAGTAGTAGTAGTAGTAGTAGTAGTAGTAGTAGTAGTAGTAGTAGTTGTAGTAGTAGTAGTAGTAGTAGTGAGACTGTTTGTTTGATAAATCCCTCTGCAGCAATTGACTAATACAGTGTTATGGTAATCATGAACGAAGTTAAATACGGCGGAGCGTATGGCTATATAATTACTTAGAGACACGATCAGCATGAAAGCCATTCGAGCCGTGTGTTAAAGGGTTTGCTTCCCAACCACATAGTTTTTCGGCTTCGCTCAGTGTCTCTGGGCATTCTCGGCACTGAATAGACCAAATAAGATTGAAACATTGGTGTCTAACAATCTACCGATGACATTCTGGTCGTGATCTGTGTATTTTAGTTCGCAGATCTCCTTCTGAAGTTTTTCTGGGACAGAATGTTACAGCTAGTGCCGTTCAAGTCTTGTATATATATATATATATATATATATATATATATATGGGAGAATATACAAATAATAACAACAGACGAGGATAGG
>NC_069004.1:29076487-29079571 GCF_001194135.2 Octopus bimaculoides
AGAATATACAAATAATAACAACAGACGAGGACAGGTGGTGTAAATAACAAAAGTATATATTAGTATGACGCTCGGGAATACGGAAAGTCTTTGACGTTTCGAGCTACGCTCTTCAACAGAAAGAATACGGAGACAAGGAGAAAAACACGGAGAAAAAAAATTGATATATATATATATATATATATATATATATGGTTCAAGCTTACAGAAAACAAAAGACGACAGCAGGTGAGGAAACACCAGGCAGGTACATTAGTTTAACACTCGGGAAGAATGAAAAAGTCTTTGATGTTTCGAGCCTACGCTCTTCGACAGAAAGGATTCAGACGAAAAAAACTGAGTGAGGACGAAAAAAAAAAAAGAGTGAGGAAAAGGTGTTGGTATTTACGGTTCAACAGGATAAAATGTCTGTGTGTGTGTGTGTGTGTTGTGTATTGCCTTTGTTTCCTCGCCACCGTTTGACAAACGGTGTTTGTTTGTTTACGTCCCTGCATTTAACGGCTGGGGAAAAACTGATAAAATAGAAGCCAGGTTTGAAATAGAATAAGTACTGTGGTCGATTTGTTCAAGTAAATATTTGATGGTGGTGCCCCAGTATGACCGTAGTCCAATGATGGAAACAAGTGAAATAAGCTAAAAGTTCAACTAGAAAAATGGGGATTGAGCAAGAATTTCTAAAGTGGCATAGATAAAGTGTGAAATTATTGAAGAGACTTTTGAAATGAAAATAGATAAATTAGAAGCGAAAGTTCGTTTGAGTTTGGTCGAATAATGATAAGTGGTAAGCGAATGTGAAGAGAGAGGCGTGATGCAGTCTGGCATTTGTGAAGAGAAACATGAAGGTGTTGGTAGTTATATAGGAGAGATGCGGTATAGGTTGACAGTTGTGGAGAGAGAGAGATACAGAGATTGGAAGAGGGAGAGTAGGGAGAGGGAGAGGGAGCGGTGAGGAAGAGTAAGGAGGGATGCAATGGGGAGAGAAACATAAAGGGGTTGGTAGTTATGTAGGGGAAATGTGGTATAGGTTGGCAGTTGTGGAGAGAGAGAGAAAGAGAGAGATTGGAAGAGAGAGAGAGAGAGGAAGAAAGGGAGGGAGAGAAGGAGGGAGAGAATGTGGAAAGTGAAGAGAGAGAATCGGATAGACGATGGGGAGAGAAAATGGAGAACGAGGGTTGGGAGAGAGTGAGTGGTGAGGGAGATAGGTAGGGGGATAAGGAGAGAGAGAGAGAGAGAGAGTAGGGGAGAGAGAGGGTGGGGAGGAAGAGTAGGGAGGAAAGGAATGAGGAGAGAGTTGTTGTAAGAGAAAAACGTGAGAGAGGGGGAGGAGGAGAATGGTGGAGGTGAAAGTGGAGGAGGCGAAATAATTGATAATAATAAGGCTAAGGAGACGGAGGAGAAGAAGAAGAAGGAGGAGAAGAAGAAGAAGAAGAAGAAGAAGAAGAAGAAGAAGAAGAAGAAGAAGAAGAAGAAGAAGAAGAAGAAGAAGAAGTGGTAGTAATAGTAATAGTAGTAGTAGTAGTAGTAGTAGTAGCAGCAGCAGACAATGCAGAAATATCTACAAGAAAGAATGAAAGTGTTGCATGGATGATGGTAAATGATTCGTTTCAATGACGTGATTCGAATTTGGAAATTGAAAATGAGGGAAAATGATGAGGTTGGTGTGAAAGTTTATACGTTAATATAACAGTTTGGCTTGAGGCTGCGAGCTGGAAGAATCATTAGCGCGCCGGGGGGGAAAATGCTTAGAAGAATTTCGTCCTTCGTTATGTTCTGATTTCAAATTCCGCTGAAGTCGACTTTGCCTTTTATCTCCTTCTGGGTCGATAAAAGAAGTACAAGTTGAGCATTTGATCTAATCAAATTACCCTACATCTCCCGACATTGCTGCCCTTGTGCCAAAATTTTAAACCATCGTTACACCGTGATGTAGGGGTATTACATTAAGAAACTAGAATATATATACATATATATATATATATATATATATATATACATACGATGAGCTTCTTACAGTTTCCCTCTGCCAAATCCACTCTTGAAGTTTGGGACTGCTCGGAGCTATAGTAGAAGGAATAGACCGAAGGTGTCACACGGCGAGACTGAACCCGGACACATTTGGCTGGGAAGCTAACATCTTACCACACAGCCATTTAATATTTGTTTAATATAGAGTGCATTAAGGGCAGCGAGCTGGCAGAATCGTTAGCACGCCGGGCGAAATGCTTCGCGGTATTTCGTCTGTCGTTACGTTTTGAGTTCAAATTCCGCCGAAGTCGACTTTGTCTTTTGTCCTTTCGGGGTCGATTAAATAAGTACCAGTTACGCACTGGGGTCGACTTAATCCGTTTGCCTGTCCTTGTTTGTCCGCTTTGTGTTTCGCCCCTTGTGGGCAATAAAGAAATGAATATAGAGTCTATTTACCAAGGCGACCACCCTATCCATTTAAGTCTTCTAAATATAGAACCAGACATTTTAGTTGTTGAGGAAGGCCAAAACAGTCACCAGTAATAATTGGACGAATGTCTTTGAGGTTATGATATAGCTACAAGAAAACAACTTGTACAGCGTTTAGTGCCACTTTAGTTAATACTTATTAAACATTAATCATAAATAATCGAAGACAATAGAAAATATAGAACGTGAATGATAGATATGATCATTGATCTAAGTGAAAGCAACATAAATTATCCTCGTATTATGTTATATTTGTGTCAGTCATTGAACTGCGCCCATGCACAAATCGATCCCAGTACGTATTTTTCTTTTAATTCCAGCGATTATCCTATTGGCTTATTTTGCCTAACCGCTTGGTTACAGAACCTTAGACAAAGCAATGCCGGTGGTCAAGCGGTGGTGCGAAACAAATTCAGACACAAAGACAATACATTCAGACGTACATACACACGGATACACACACACATACATACACGTGTGTGTGTTGGCACTCCGTCGCTTACGACGTCGAGGGTTCCAGTTGATCCGATCAACGGAACAGCCTGCTCGTGAAATTAACGTGCAAGTGACTGAGCACTCCACAGACACGTGTACCCTTAACATAGTTCTCGGGGATATTCAGCATGACAC
>NC_069004.1:29080282-29081792 GCF_001194135.2 Octopus bimaculoides
GATAGATCGCTAACCACGACACATTTTTTCTCTCCTTATTTATCTTGTTTCTTTCTGTATTCCATTCTGTGGAAGAGCATATATACATATATATATATACATACATATATATGTGTGTGTGTGTGTGTGTGTGTGTGTGTGTGTGTACGTGTGTGTGTGTAAGGAATATGAAGGAAAGAATCTTAAGGATTCATAGATTAATCGATCGAATAGTTTCGAGAATAGTATGAAATGTAAAATAAACATCTACAAGGAACAAAACATTTATTGAACAACAATAGTTACAAAAACGTTCTATAAAAAAAGCAGTGATAGGGGAAAAAGGAGCAATGATAATAGATAGTATTGACTACAACAGCTTTTATATTGTAAATACAAGAACGTAGATGAAAACAAGAAGGGAAAGGGATCCTTTAAGGACATGAAAATATGATAAAACTTTGTGAGATACAAGATAGAAATGGAAATGGTATGGTATGTTAACGACCCGAAGCTGTATTTGATTTTAGCGACCCGTAATTATACTTTACTTAGCATTGCAAAACAGCGGGTGAAAAATACTTTCAGGACATGGAAATGCAATAAATTGCTAGAAATACATGAAGATAGAGATGAAAATGGTATGTTACGTCAACAACCCGAAGCTGTATTTGATTTTAGCGACCCATAATTATACTTTATTTAGCAATGCAAAACAGCGGGGGAAAAAAATACTTTCAGGACATGGAAATGTAATAAACTGCAAGAGATACAAGAAGATAGAGATGATAAAAGTACGTTATATTAATGACCCAAAGCTGTGTTTGATTTTAGCGACCCGTAATTATACTTTATTTTCGTGATGCAAGATTTGTATTTTATTTATCGAGCGAACAAAGAGTGATTAACTCTGGAGTGGCAGAAACAGTAGAACACATATATTCCGAGAAATATTTTTAATTTCCGCAAATATATTTTATTCGCGAGATTCGTCTTTCACTTTATCGATTTTAGCCTGCTGCTTTATCTTCTCAACTGAAGGTTTGTGATGCTTTTAATAACCCTAGATTATAGTTTATTTATCGACCCAAGACTGTAGTTAGTTTTAGTGACCCATATTCTACTTTATTTTAGCACAAGATTTCTACTTCATTTTATCGATTCGATGTTGCATTTTTAACTTAGCAACCAAAGGCTGTACTTCGTTTTAGTAGTCGAAGATTGAACTTCTTTTATCGATCCAAGACTGTTTTCTTGGATCAATGTTGTTAAGGCACGGTACTTATAGGACTCCAGCCAATATTTCTTTCGTTACCTTTTTAAAAAAGTAAGGCGGCGTGGACACCTACATTTTCCAGTACAATATATTTCATCAATCGGAGACTTGTACTTTATTTTAGCGACCCAACATTATATTTTATTTCAGTAGGCGTAGGAGTGGCTGTGTGGTAAGTAGCTTGCTTACCAACCACATGGTTCCGGGTTCAGTCCCACTGCGTGGCACCTTGGGCAAGTGTCTTCTACTATAGCC
>NC_069004.1:29082080-29082814 GCF_001194135.2 Octopus bimaculoides
AGCCCGTCATATATATGTATGTGTGTGTATATGTTTGCGTGTCTGTGTTTGTCCCCCCAACATCGCTTGACAACCGATGTTGGTGTGTTTACGTCTCCGTAACTTAGCGGTTCGGCAAAAGACACCGATAGAATAAGTACTAGGCTTCCAAAGAATAAGTCCTGGGGTCGATTTGTTCGACTAAAGGTGGTGCTCCAGCATGGCCACAGTCAAATAACAGAAACAAGTAAAAGAGTAAAGAGTACAATATTTGTACTTTATTTTATCGACCCATGGCTTTTTCTTTATCTTAACACAATAAGGTTGTACTTTATTTCGCGATCCAACATTGTGCTTCATTTAATCGATTGACACTATATTTTAGAAACTGGAAATTGTATTGTGTCTTATCGATCGGAAAATTTGTATTCATTTAATTGACATAAAATCCTTGTTCATTTTACCGAACCGCGACTTCTATTATATTGTGTTCTGTCTATTATTTATTGATCCATGTCTGCTATTTTATTTCATCGACCCCAAAAATTTATTTTATTAACATAGGCGCAGGAGTGGCTGTGTGGTAAGTAGCTTGCTTCCCAACCACATGGTCCTGGGTTCAGTCCCACTGCGTGGCACCTTGGGCAAATGTCTTCTACTATAACCTCGGGACGACCAAACCCTTGTGAGTGGATTTGGTAGACAGAAACTGAAAGAAGCCCGTCGTATATGTATATATATATATATATATATAT
>NC_069004.1:29083060-29085373 GCF_001194135.2 Octopus bimaculoides
CCTTCAGATTAGATCCTTTTGCCCTAGTTAGAAGCACAATTGGATGATGCAGTCTTACATACAAAAAGAGTGAAAGAATATGTAGTGGCCACAGAAGGAGCGCTTTTAATCGTAAGTCTGATAAAAAATGAAGAGTTAATCGGAGGATAAGCATCTTCAGCAACACAATATGAAACAATATGAACTTAAAAGGAGAATACAAAATAAAGATGGGTATAAGATGTGACCCAGGTAAGAATATTTGAAATGTAAAATATGTTTTGAACTCAGCAAAAATGAAATTAAAAAAAAAATAAGTGTGAAAAAAGCAAAAAAATTGATGTTTAATGAAAGAAACGAGTTCAAAGACATAGCAGAAACATTGCTACAGCAAGTTAGTGCTAAATATCACACATTTATTGGTTGAGAAAGAACAGAAACATTTATTAGAAAATAAAACGTTGCAAAAAGGATACAAAAGGACTTTGGGAAAAAGTATTGAACAGAAAGAATGTATAATTAGTGTAAAAAGAAAACTGATACAATAACAAAACTGGAATTATAAAAAAAAAAAGAAAAACGAATTTGAGAGAAGAAAAAAAAAAGCGAATACGCATAAAGAAAAAAAATGGAAGTTATAAGGTGAAAAGAAATGGTCGAATTAGCGACATTAAAAAGAGAACCACATGTGAAAACGAGGAATTTACAATGCTAAATAGTGCAAAAGAAAAAAAAGTGACAAGTTGATGTGTTGCTGGAAGGAACTGGGTAGGGAGGGCGTGGGGGTGAGTGGGTGGGTTAGATTCATTACGTCAAATAACCAGACACACAATTACGCTTCCGATGACAGTTAAAGGTATTGCAGGAGCGAGAGAACGAGTGTGCTGATATATGCGCGGGAAGAGCGAACGACAGTTGCTGTAAGAATGGTGGTGGGGGCGGGCGGGCGGTGACGATATATGGAAGCACATAATTGCCTTGATATACAGACGCGTTCAAAACTATATGTTCATAGACACACAATCAAAACTCAAAGATATGCACGCATAGATAAACGCGCACATGCACATACACGCACGCACATATATAGAGATACACACGAACATGTATTTGTATAAAGAAAACGACAGTTGTTGAGGCGTTGGAGTGAGGTGGGGTGGAGCGGCTGATATATGGAAGCACACAATTACCTTGATATACAGATGCGTTCAAAACTGTACATACATAGACACACACAAATCTCAAAGATATGCACGCATAGATACAGGCACGCACGCATACACACACACGCACTTATATAGATACACACTCGTACATGCATTTATAAAGAAAACAATTGTTGAGATGAAGGGGAAGATATATGGAAGCACACAACTTTCCTGTTACACATACATACAAACCTACACGTACATGGATACACACGCACACACAAACGCTAAGATATGTACACATGCACACACAAATACACACACATACACAAGCCTATACGTACAAGGAAACACGCACACACAAACACAAAGATATGCATACACACACACACATACATGAATATAAATACACACACAAACCTACACGTACATTGAAACACGCACACACAAACACAGCGATATGCACACACACACACACGCACGCAAATACATACACACATGAATACACACAGAGACAAACCTACACGTACATTGAAACATGCACACACAAACACAAAGATATGCACAGACACACACACAAATACACACACACATACACATACACATACACACACACATGAATATACACACACACAAACCTACACGTACATTGAAACAGGCACACGCACACACACACACACACACACAAATGAATACACACACACGCGCGTACAAATACACACGCACGTACAAACAATTATGTAAATTACTTTATTTTCATCATTGCCAATACAATTAAAAAAGAATCTTCAAATTCAACAGAGAAATAGAACATCTTTCACGGAAAATAGTAAAACATTAACATCACATCATCTAAAACTTCAGTGCCAGCAGGAATATGAAGACACATCGCGTTTACATTAAGGTAAGCCGGAGTAATGGGAAGCGATATTCCATGTGTAGAGACACAACACGCCGCCCGGTTTATCTAACCACTAAGCCATGCACTATCTTATAAACCGGTAGCCTCAAAATCTAAAAACTAAACCAAGCACCAATGTGTAATTATATATACATACATACGACGAGCTTCTTTCAGTTTCCATTAACCAAATCCACTCACAAGGCTTTAGTCTGTCCGAGGTTACAATAGAAGCCACTTGCCCAAGATGCCACGCAGTTGGACTGAACCCGGAACCATGTGGTT
>NC_069004.1:29086242-29087367 GCF_001194135.2 Octopus bimaculoides
TATATATATATATATATATATATGTGTATATGTATATATATATATATATATATATATATGTATATTTATACACACCCACACAGACAGAGGCACACATACACACGTACACACACACACACATACGCACACATATACACACACAAACATACACAACTGCTAACTGCTATAAACTACTTTCACTAAAATTCTGACAGCTCGTCGAATTATTAAAAAGAAAACAAATGATAATGTAATTTTGCAAGAGGCGAATAAGTCGATTACATCGACCCCAGTGCCCAGCTGGTACTTATTCTATCGACCCCCACGAAAGGTTGAATTACGATGTCGACCTTGGCGGCATTTGAACTCAGAACGTAACGACGGACGAAATTCCGATAAGTCCTTTGTCCGTCATTCTGACGATTATACCAGCTCGCTGCCTTGCTACTACTACTACTATTACTACAACTGCTTCTGCTGCTGCTACTACTACTACTACTACTACTACTACTACTACTACTACTACTACTACTAGTAGTAGTAGTAGTAGTAGTAGTAGTAGTAGTTCTGAAATTTGGGGGAAGGTGAGTTCTCGATCAGATCTACCCCAGTATCTAACTGGTACTTGTCGATGAAGAACATCGGAATCAAACGAAGCGTTTACTCCAATCCGCCATTAATTTAATTTCTTTATCGAACCAAGGAGCTACAATAATGGCGGAGATTACCAGAGTGGAATCATATAATTATAAGAGTTATATAACTCAGATAGTTGCTGGTACCTTAGCTGTTGTTAAAAATGTTATTAGTTAAAAATTATTATTTTTAGTCACAGTTAAAGCATTATGAGTCGGTTTCTTTGAAGTGCAGCGAGTGCAAAATATGATAATATTGCGCAGAGTTGCCATATATTTAAACATGAACAAGGAAGCAATTATTGCATGTTAACTATTCGAAAAAGATGTGAGATTAGAGGAAGATAGAAAGGGAGAGAGAGAGAGAGAGAGAGGAAAGGATAGAGAGGTTGAGGGAGAGAAAGATAGAGAGAGAGGGAGAGTGGGGTGGGGGTGGGGGGGTTAGTATTGCGATGATCATTTCTACGTGCGACACAACACTACGAGTGCAGATTGAAGTTTGTTTCACAAA
>NC_069004.1:29088757-29091592 GCF_001194135.2 Octopus bimaculoides
TGTGTTTGTCCACCCGCCATCGCTTGACAACCGATGCTGGTGTGTTTACGTCCCCGTAACTTAGCGGTTTAGCAAAAGAACCGATAGAATACATACTAACTAGGCTTACAAAGAATAAGTCCTGGGGTCGATTTCTTCGGCTGCAGTCAAATGACTGAAATAAGTAAAAAAATAAAAGAGTATATATAATATACACGACGGACCTCCGCACAATTTCCGCCCACCCAGTCTACTCCAAAGGTTTTGGTCAACCCAGGGCTGTAGAGGAAAATACTTGCCCAAGGAACTATAGTTGAAATAAATATATAAATAAACACTTCTTCCGGCATCTCTCGCTCACACTTCAATATCACCTTGATCGACAAGATTGTCAGGCGTCGTTTCGATACAGCTGGTCACATTACGCCGTTTATTCCTCTCTGTAACTCCAAACGTAACTCCAAACGTAACTCCAAACGTAACTCCAAACGTAACTCCAAACGTTTGTCTCACTTCGTCGACCTGCCATTTTGGAGGCCTTCCGTGTTGTCTCGTCCGCTCGCGCGGATACCACTATATATATCACACGTGATTGACCAAACTCTCAGATGCTGTTATACACCGCTGGTCATAATACATTTAGTTTTCAAACGATGCACCCCGCTAGCTAGTCGAGCAGGCTTACACATTTATGTGTGTGTTTGTGTGTGTGTCTATTCGTGTGTGTTTACGTTTGTTCCCCGCCTCCACTTGAGAAACGGTGCTGTTTTGTTTACGTGCCCATAAACTAGTTGTTCGGAAAAAGAGACACTTTAAAAAATTACGTGCTGAAGGTGACGTCTGCGATGACTGAAAGCCCTTGAAGGTGGTGCCCCAGCATGGCCGTAATCCAATGATTGAAACGAGTAAACGACAAGAGATAAATGGTTACAATTCCGAGAAGTAAAAAAAAAAAAAAATCAACCAAATGCATTTATTTATGAACGATACCACATGCTGGCCGAAATTGAGACAGGGTTGACAAATGCCAAGCAATTATCGTTGAATTAATTGGAAATTCTGTTCTGCCATCATCAAGAACGAAAAAGTGAAAAGAGAAATAATTTCTTTCATGCTGTGAGAACGATTGATATAAATTTTCTTTTTCTAATTGTAATTCTGTTACCAAAACAAATTTTTATTAGCGAAATCTATTTTCAGTTGATACATCACCAGCGTAGAACTTTGCAAGAAAGAGAAGCGGAGAGCAAAAACGAAAAACAACTTAAAAAACAAAAAGTAACAAAGATTGTATTTGCTTTTTGTTTTTGTTTTTCGTTTTCAATAATTATAGT
Source organism: Octopus bimaculoides (assembly GCF_001194135.2). Taxonomy (NCBI): domain Eukaryota; kingdom Metazoa; phylum Mollusca; class Cephalopoda; order Octopoda; family Octopodidae; genus Octopus; species Octopus bimaculoides. The sequence continues at coordinate 29,090,071 of NC_069004.1, forward strand.
ATTCTGATACCAGAAAGCATTAGTAGTCTGCTTGGTGGCGGGTTAATGGTAACTCGACCACAAATGTAAGATATACGACTTTGAATATGTTCTGGCAATGAAATTGGGTGAAAAATAGATGGACGCCGCAGCGTTTTGCAGCGAAACTGAAAAACTATTCCAATTTCGGAAGGTAAAATAATTAAAAGAAAATAGGAACGAAAAAGAGTCTGAAATCGATTATTTGGATTTTGGCATCTCGTTATTATGTTTTCAGATATCCTATTTCGTTTGATAGCCCGTGGAAGTTATTCTGTGATTAAAGAAAGTGCTGGACGTTCAATGATAATGAAATGTTTATTGGATAAAAAGCACAGAAAGGATTCATTCTAGATTGGAAAAATAAAACCAAATATTTAAGATTCTGAGATTACTACGGAATAAACTATGGAAGAATTGCTTCTGATGTTAATTGAACTTTAGAAGAATGGTCAGAATCTTAGAAAAAAATCGTTAAACGCAAGGAAAGTGATTCTTATACAAAGTAGGGAATTGTTAGGTCTGACATCACCTTAGCCGAATTTTCTCTTTGGCGATGGAACACATGGCTTTGCTAGGAACAGTAGTTATCCGTTTGCAGAAACGTCAATCTTTAATCTTTTGTTGTTTAACTCCTTTCAGCCATTGAACTGCAGCCATGTTAGGGCACCACATTGAAGGATTTTAGGCGAAAAAAATCGACCCCAGTTTTTAGGTTTTCATTTCGTTGTTTTTTTTAAACTTTTACTTATTGTATCGTTTTCTTTTGCCGAACAGCTAGGTGCCAAGGTGTTAAACCAAGACCAGGTGTAAAGCTGTATTTGTGGATTAACACAAACACAAATACACATCCACTCACCCACCTACATACAAAAAGACATTTTGTAGAAATCGTAAAATATTCTGTTATGACGTCATTTCAATTTTGATTTTTCAACTAAGAATATTAAAGGGATGAAATGATATAATAATTTAAAGTTCTTTTTGGATAATTTCGTCGAGAGATTCTGCTGTATTTCTTTTATGACGTCATAATCCGCCGATTTCTATCAAATACTCGGTTTGAGTTAGCTTTCATCATCATATCTTCAATACTTCGGATGACATTAACGTCCGATTTATAAACCACTTTTCTTCTAACCAGTAAAGCATCGACATATTTCAGCGACTGTATGATGAGGTAAGCATTAAATTCTACACAGATAACTTGTTATACATACATTCATACACACACAAATACATAAACACTTATAAATATATGTATATAGTTTATGGACGAGAGGCAGATATTCACCGCATAGAATACATTTCGTAGTGCTCAAGAGATTCAAACTTGAGCAAGTCCAGGAATAAATGCAAGGATAAACTAGTTAAGCAAGTCGATATACCAAAATTATATTAAATATCGACTTGCCTAACTCGCTTATCCTTACATTTATTCCTTTACCAGCTCTTTATTCCTTTACCAGCTCACGTTTAAATCTCATGAGAAGAATGAAGTATA
>NC_069004.1:29093860-29100262 GCF_001194135.2 Octopus bimaculoides
AAAAAAAAAAAAAAAAGAGTAAAAACAAGAGAAAACATCACATTTTGTCAATTTAGAATTTAGAATTTTCTCTACGTAACATAAAAGGATTCTCGAAAATTTGTTTCTCGCAAATGGAAAATGTCTATTATTGCCGTAAGTCTGTTATTAGCTTGAGATATTTCGTGCGAAATCCCTACTTCTATTGCAAAACATTGTTGCTCTACTTTTGGTGAATAATATTTCTAAAAACTAAATGCTATATATTTTTATTCTATTTTAGTTAATATAAAAAAAAAATGTCATACTATATGATAAGATGGTTTTACAACACTTCTAATACTAATGGCTGATTCTATACATTTTCCCGATAAATTTGATGATATGTTGGCGGTGGGGTCCTAGCTTTTAGGCAATAATATTGTGTAGCAAGCGAAGAGAGAAATTAGCTTCAGAATCAGTGAAAATATAATGTAATTCCATTTTGCGATTTTTCAATAAAAAACAACTCTAGCTATTGGTTTTCCATAGATAATATCTGAGTCTTTAATGAATTTTCTTCAAGGAGATATAACATCAAATAACAAGTTAGATTTCAATGACATAAAACGTTTGAACTCCTGGCTATCATTGGTCGATATTAATATATGTCAGTTACCTCTTGACTATAACTATGACAATATATTTTTCATACCCGACAAACGAGCCACTTCGTTGTTTTTTGTTCTGCTAGAAATAGCAACCAAAATTTCAGTTACCTCCTGTCTATATATAAGCTATGTAAATATATATACATATATATATATACACATGTATGTATATATATATATATATATATATATATATATATATATATATATATATATATATATATATATACATATGCATATGACAACATATATTATACTTTTAATAGCCAACAGGCGTGGCTGTATGGTGAGGAATTTATTTCCGAACCACCTGGTTCTGGGTTCAGTCCCTCTGCGTGACACCTTGGGCGAGTATCTTCCATCGTAACCTTGGGCCCACCTAAGCTCTGTGAGTGGATTTGGTAGACGAAAGCTGATTGAAGCCCGTCGTATTTATTAATATATATGTGTATGTTTATGTACGTGCGTGCGTGTGTCTGCGTCTGTGTTTGTCCCCACCACCACCACTTGACAACTGAAACTGATGCTGGTGTGTATACATCCCCGTTATGTAGCAGTTCGGTAAAATAGACCGATTGAATAAGTACCAGGCTTAAGAAAAAAAAAAAGAAAAAAACAAATACTGCGCTCGATGCGTTTGACTAATATTCTTCAAGGTCGTGCCCCAGCATGGCTGCTGTCTAATGACTGAAACACGTAAAAAATAAATAAAAAACCGAGCCACTCTATAGATTTTTTATCTGCTGGAAATAGCAGCCAAAATGCCAGTTACTCCCTGTCTAAAGATATGACAATATATTTTTAGCAGCCAACATCACAGCACCTTTGTAGTTTTTCGATCTGATAGAAATAACAACTAAATCTTAAATATTACTCTAAAATGGGTGAAGATCTCCCTTGAGTCGTGAATGACCATGGGATTGCACTTAGAAAGTTCCTCCCTGAGGCACAAGCCAGGTCAAGGTTGTTTATGGAGGACCAACAGTCACCCATGCATACCAGCTTCTCTTCTCCATACCTCAGATGTTGTCCAAGGCAAAGACGATGGTCAATACAGCTTGGCACCAGTGATATCGCAAATAATTTCTACAGTTGGATGGACTTGAGCAACGTGAAATAAAGTGTCTTGCTCAAGAACACAACACACAACCCGGTCCGGGAATCGAACTCACAGCCTCACGATTGTAAGTCCGATGCTCTAAACTTTAAGCCATGCGCCTTCTCTAAATACCATTCTACGGTCTTATAAAAGGGTGGACCCGTTCGGATACCAATGTGTCTTGGATTTGCTGTTTGAAAAATATAACGAAAGATATAATAGGAAATGATTTTAATCATGAACAATCCAAAAGGTGCGCCAGAAGACGTGACATATGCCTTAAAAGTATGCGTAGGGTAGCTCAGTTTCGCCCTTCGCTTCAGAACGATTGATAAATAGCTACGTAGAGAGATAGATATACACGCCTGGCCAAAAGTCACCTGACTGTAAATCAAAACTATTTAATTCCAAGATTTATTTATGTTTAACAACTGAATGAATTTAATAAAAGCACCTAAATATGAAACATCATGAAAATTGTTCAAACTGAAGCCCTTCTTTATTTCATAAATTTTGCCATGAAGGCGTTACATAGAGGGGACTAAGACAAACAGACATAAAGAAGCTGCGGGCTGGACACGAACATTAATAAATGAAATGAATACAAAAAGATGAATTAAAAATGGGAGAGGCACCGGCGCCCGCTTACCGATAACTCCTCAAAAACCTTGTTCAATACAAATCATGATTACAACAACAACATCAAATCAAATCAAATTCTATAGTCCTCTACATCCGGGCCCCCAAGCAAGATTCCTGCTGCCTGCAGGAAAACCCGCATTGGCTGACCCGACTTAAGGGAGATGAAGCCCTTCTTGAGCGACACATTGAGCTCCATCTGAGTCAATACAGAATTACAGACGGTATTTATGGAATTTTGATTTACTGTCGAGTGACTTTTGGCCAAACTTGTAGAAATAGATTTAAGTCAAAATTCGGTTGCGTGTTCCGCAATCGAAATATTGTTGATGCCGGAAAACCTGGTAACCTCAATATTAGATAATGAAATAATTATTAAACAACGTTAATTAGTTGATTAATTAATTTCTTTGTACTGAAATAAACATGCAATAATTGAATATTGTTATATTGTAGAATTCATAATAGCTAAGTCAGTGGACTTTTTTTGCTTTTAACAAAATAAAAATTATCCATTGTGTAGTTAAGAAGCTCGATTTGTAACAGTGTGTTTTTAAATTCAATCCCATTGTGGTGTGGTACCTTGGGCAGGTGTCTTTTTTTATCGCACCGAGCCCACCAATGCCTCAAGAGTGAATTTGGTTGAGGGAGATTGTGTAGATGCCAGTCACCCTATGTCTTTATGTGCGTGCGCGTGGGTATTTGCATGTGTGTATGTGCATGTGTGTATATATATACATTTGTGTTTGTGTTAGATCTCACACCTCCGCCTGACAACCGGCGTTGGTTTATATGACAGAATAAGTACCAAACTTAAAAGTTAAACCCTGTGGTCGATTTATTTGACTAGAAAAACAAAAACAAAAACAAAGCCAGGATCTAAAGACCTAAATAAGCAAAAAAAAAAAAAAGATAAAATTGTCGCCTTGTTGAGGCATCGGTAATTTTACATGTTACCAGTTGCTAAATGCCGAAGCCCTTCTCATTCAGATAACCTGTCCCAAACCCTTCTAACTGTACTATCTCTGTAGGTTCAAGGAAGAGCAAATTTGAACAATTTTTCCAAAATATTTGTATAAATGACAGATTTTCGAATAATAGTAATAATAATCCCTTCTATCATGGGCACAAAACCTGAAATTTTGGGGGAGAGATTAAGTCAATAAAATCGATACTAGTACTCAACTGGTACTGACTGAATTTATGGACTCCGAAAGTATGAAAGCAAAGTCGATCTTGGCGCAATTTGAACTCAGAACATGCAAACGGACGAAATACCGTTAAACATTTCGTCCAGCGTGTTAACAATTCTGCCAGCTCACCGCCTTAACAACAACAACAACGACAATAATAATAATAATAATAATAATAATAATAATAATAATAATAATAATAATAATAATAATAATGATGATGATGATTTCATTTGCCTCAAGGGTGAAGGATGAGGGGAACAATACAGAGACAGACATAAAGTGTGAGTGGGGTAGCTATAATGAAATGATAGAAAAAGATAATAATAATAATGATAATAATACTAATAGTAATAATAATAATGATAATAATAAAACAGGTTAAACGCCATCTTGAATTTAGTTGAGTAAATTTCTACATTGAATTTATATGTTAATGTCTTATCATCAACAAATAATGGACCATTTCACCTAAAATATTTAAATAACTTTATCAAAATCGCGTCATTAAATATAATTTTCGCTTCAGTGCCAAAGAAAATTTGTATAAGTCTTAAAACAGTAAGCGATATCGTTTACATTATAGCTGAGATGAATATTAACTGGTCGTTTAATAAACATCGATCGCTAATATCCAACAAGAAATGAACAACTTTGTGTCACTTGATGTGTTAGAAAGAGTAGTCAGATCTCCTTCATACCAAACTCCACAGTTTTTGTATGAGGGAAAACCCGTAAGATAACGTGGCCCTGCATATCAGATGGTTTGGTTTGGAAAAGGTGCGTAGGCGCTTGATCAAGATTTTCGTGAAGCTGATACGCAATAACGGGCCGACTAAAGCCTTGCGAGTGGCAATGATAGGCAGAAACTGGGAGAAGACCGTCGTGTATACACACACACTTGTATGAATGAATGCATGTATAGGAGTGTTTGTTTATGCATGTGTGTGTGTATATATATATGTATCTATGTATGTATATATGTATGTGTATATATGTATATATATGTATCTATCTATCTATCTATCTATCTATCTATCTATCATATATATGTGAAGATGTACAGGTATCAATTCATTACGGCCGTTTCAAGTAGCTCCTTTAATTGATTAATGAAAGCATTACGTCAATTTGAAAAACTCGTTCTCGTCAGATGACTTCATATGCTGTAGCGGGTACTGCCTTGAAGAGATTTTAATCGAATGAATCGACTCCAAGACTTATTTTTAAAGCCTAATTCTTATTTTATTGGTCCATTTACCGAACGGCTATATAACGGGAACTTAAACACACCCAACACCAGTTCTCGTACGGTGTTGGGAGATAAACACACACACGCACAGACACACAACCACACACGCACCGTCACACAAAAACACACTTATATATAGAACGGGATTCTCTCAGTTTCCGTCTACCAAATCCACTCACAAGGCGTTGGTCATCCTGAGGCTATAGCTGAAGACACTTGCCCAAGGTGCTACGCAGTGGGACTGAAGCAAGAATCATGTGATTGAGAAGCAAGCATCATACCAAACAACCGAAGGATTTCTCTGAGAGTGGTTTTTACAATGTGAAATTGGAAGTAAAATGATTAACACATGGTATCTTTGCTAGATATAAATAATTTTTAAAGTCTTATCTTGGTTGAAATATAGTCCGTAGGTGAGAAATTCGTGAAAGATTTTAACAAGTGAACTCTCTAATATCTTTTATTCTCCCAATAGTCTTGGAAAGGTCAGAAGTAACTCACTTTGGCTGACAACGTTAATAATTATAGTTGAAACTGATGTTAAACGTCAAAGGAATTGAAATGCATCATAAAATTTGTAGCAGTTTGACTTATGGTTATATGTTATGGGAATAATTTCTCATGGTAGAGGGGAAATAAATAAGGTTCTTTACTTTCGCGAGTAAGTATATCAGAAAGAGATAAGGGTGAGAGGCAAAAGAAAAAAGAGTAGATATTTGAAGATGAGAGATGTGTCAGAATCTAGATAAAGAGGGATGGTTTGTTGTATTTGATACAGGAAAGATAAAGATTACAGCCTTGCAGCAAAACAGAATCTTAGTTGGAATACTTCTATCTAGAATGTTCGAATGCATACATGAAGTGTATGCGAGTGTGTATCTGTGTGCAGAGGACTGTTTGTGAGTACGTTCTGTTATGAACGTATATGAATGTTACCAAGAATGCGTATACGTGTATATATATATATATATATATATAACTTTATATATACACATGCAGATACCATGAATACGAGCTATGATATTTTTTGTAAGGTATTGCTGGGTTTTATGAGAGATGAGCAGCTGTTTAAGATTCAAGAATCATCAGTTTGGCGGTATGACATATTTGACTTGACAGACAAATTGTCTCTGGGCTAGATTTAACTATATATTTTTCTGCGAAATCTTTTTCGCTTGCAATAGTGTTATCACACACTATTACTGTCAACCAATGTCTTTGTGTGTATCTTCCATCTGGCCAGTATTTCATTATTTCACTGTCTTTGACCACCACCACCACCTCCTCCTAACTAACACTGCCACGATCCCTAGAGCAGTGTCTTCTGAAGAACAACGGTGTTCTGTCGAAAACAAAAACAATTCTGAAGTTCCCTGAAATACAGAGCTTTCATAAATTTCATGAAAAGATTTTCTTCAACAAATGTTTTTTCACTAGTTTCAAAATAAATAATTTATATATATATATATATTACATAACCTAAACCTCCACATTGACTCATTTCACAAGTTCCACATAATAAAACAACGGCTATCTAGTCCAACGAAAATGCTTTTTCTTGTATTTGTTGCTCCATTCTCCAAGTATATA
>NC_069004.1:29101054-29101945 GCF_001194135.2 Octopus bimaculoides
AATATATATAAATATATATAAATCATGGTGGTGCACCAGCATGACCGCAGCCACTTGGCTGAAACACAAAAATAAATATAATATATATATATAAACGCATGCTCACTCACAGCGTATACAGAACTTCGGTAAGTCCTCTATAACAGCGAATGCGTTTCCTATATAAAGTCTTTTTAACTGAAGGACCATAAATAAACTTTAGTCCAGTGAACGCAATGCAATGTTTCATGACTATGGCGAGAACCAATGGACGTCGCCGTTCGTCTTGTAAATCAGATGTCCACCACCACCACCGCAAACACAACCATTGTCACCATTCTGCTGCAGCCATCGCTCGCTAACCTTTTGTTATCCAAATACCATAGAAGCGGCTATTATGTGTGGATTATCTTTGTAACATTGTGGCTGTGGCCATAAAATTAATTGGTGTTTAGCATCAAGCGACGTCTGCCGAGTCCATAAAATATTGCATCATAATTTAGTTTTGATGAGGTTTGTCGCAGTATCTGTTAAACGAACGCTGTTGCGTTTAGTGGCTTTGATACAACCGCCATATTTAACACACAGACTCATACACGTACGCACACAAATATAAACATACACACACACATAAACGAAAAGTTTTTTTTTTCTTCTTTTGTCTCGTCATTTCTTTCAGCAATATGACTGCAGCCATACTGGGGCACAGCACTTGAAGGATTTTTGTCGAGCAAGTAGAGTGCGATACTTTTTCCTTTTGTAATATCTGCTACTTATTCTATCGTTATTTTGAGACGAACCTCTAGATGACGGGGACGTAAATAAATCAACACCGCACAGGTTATCATGCTGTGGGTTGGGGACAAACAAAAGACATACACATGAATGTTGTTGTTTTTTCGTACATTCTCC
>NC_069004.1:29102363-29104173 GCF_001194135.2 Octopus bimaculoides
ATATATATATATATATATATATATATATATATATATACATATGCATATATGCACGTATGTACGTATACATGTAAGGTTGTGTGCATGTTTGTGTTTGTACTCTGAAACCACATGCAAACCGGTATTAGAGTTTTTAGAGTCCCGTAACTTTACGTTTCGTCAAAAAACCTTAAGGAATAAAATATAAAACTTTAAAATAAGTACTGTAATCGAGTTGTTCGACTTAGACCATCGAGGGAGATGCTCTAGCATGGCCAAAGCGTAAAAGAGTAACCAAGAGATAAAACTGCTTTCTCTTTTTTCCCAACAAATGCAAATAGATCATGTCAAAAATAGTTTGATTTCTAATCGAATTAGTGATGTACTTATCAATCTGTGTCAATCGATTTTGCTCTTTTAGAATCTTTGGGAATTTAAAATTAGGTTTAGTGCCAATTACCTCAAAATAAAAAAGAAATTGACTAATTTTGCTTGAATTCCACCTTCTGTCTATTATGTATTCTGTGTCTCTTTCAAACATAGTATATCTGTTTCCTATCTCATTGTCCGTCTGTTTGCCTTTCTGTCTGTCAGTAAGGCTATCTATTTATTTATCTATCTATCTATCTATCTATCTATCTATCTATCTATCTATCTATCTATCTGTGTGTGCATGCGAGCCTGTTCGAGTGTGTTTGTGTGTGTGTATGTTGACGTATGTGTCTCTGTGTGTGTGTATGCGTGTATATGATTTTGTGTCTTTGTGCATATGTGTGTAGGCATTCATATTTGTATGTGTGTAACATTTAATATTTGTTTTTGTTGTTGCTGATATCAGTGTCTTTCGCCATCATAATATATATATATTTGACTAGGCCAGATTATGAGGGGGTGCTGAAAAGTTTCTGGCTTTAAGGGTACCGCGAAATGCCCAACCTTCCGAGTTCTTTGTGTATAGAAGGATATATTATTCAATAAAATTCCAACCTAGTTTGATTTTTACGTTTTATTATTTATAATATTTACAGTTTTTCAATATTATAAATATTTGAGTATTATATATTTATTGTGGTGAAACTCGTACTTTCATGCGTTACTCGATCATCAGGTAATGCCAGTCGTGAATTGTGGAAGACGGCTGTCGCTATTACTACTACATAAACCTGATGATTGCGTAACGCATGAAAGTACTAGCTTTATCACAATAAATATATGATATTCTATTATTATGATATTGTAAAATTATAAAAATTATAAATAATAAAACGTGAAAATCAGACTAGGTTCGAATTCCATTAACACACACACACACACACACACACTCTCTCTCTCTCTCTCTCTCTCTCACACACACACACACACACACAGTGGGGGTTGAAAAATTCCTGCCTTTAAGAGCATCGCGAAAGAGAGAGACAGACAGAGACAGACAGACAGACAGACAGAAAGATAAATACAGAGAGAGAGAGAGACAAAATGACAAAGACAGAGAGGAAGAGGGGAGAGTTAACGTATGTGACAGAGAGTTGGGGAAGTGAGTGAAAATGAGAGAGAGAGAAATAAGCATAAATAGCAAAAGAAAGAGAGAGTTAACAACGTTTGTGGGCCATAAATGATCCTCGTTATCAATGCGTCAATTTGTCAACACATTAACGAGTTTATACAGTTTAGTTGTGAGAAACAGTTATAGAGATATGCAGTAATATCTAGAGATATGCAATCAAAGTTGATCTTCGTTATCAGAGATGACATTTAGATTGCCGTACTTAAATAAGAGCGTCACGTATTGTTGGAAGTGTTTGCGCTATGGTAGAGTAAAATGCATATATAT
>NC_069004.1:29104446-29105712 GCF_001194135.2 Octopus bimaculoides
TATATATATATATATATATATACATATATATATATATACATACATATGTGTATATATATATATATACATATGTGTATATATATATATATATATATATAAAGATATAAATGATATATATATATATATACATAGATAGCTAGATAGATATGTGTATATATATATGTCTACATACATACATTCAGACATATATATAGTTAAATATATATGCGTACATAAATACATACATTTACACACCTACACACATTTTCACACACATATATACGTATATGAACATGCATGTGTATATACATATAATAAACATGCACACATACACACTCACACTCATAGATACACACACACACATATATACGCGAACGGAGAGGCACATGTATGTGTCTGTATGTGAATATTAATAGCATGGTACTTAAGTGACAAGCAAATACTTCAATAATTGATACGAGGGAATATGAAACGAGATTCCTAACTTCTAGAAACTGATGAATGTCGGTTCCACAGGGAAACCTCCGAGACTGGCATTCAGCCATTTATACTCTTAGTTGCCTCCCCTTGTTAATTCAATCATAGCTAATTACAGTAACACTGCGCACAAGCATTTCTCTCTCCCTCCAATTTCTCTCTGACACACATACACACACACACAAAGCACACTCACACACACATTGTAGGAGTGTGCAGTGTTTGAGTGTGTATGTATGTGTGTGCATATTTTCATATATATATATATATATATATATATATATATTTATTTATTTATGTATATGTATGTATGTATGTATGTATGTATGTATGCATATACTTTAATGTGCTGTGGCGTAAAAATAACCACAATAACTATAGCAACCCTACTACTACTACTACGTCTAACACCACCACCACCACTACTACTACTACTACTGCTGCTGCTGTTAATGAGAATAATGGTTTCAAATTTTGGCACGAGGCCTTAAATTTTGCGGGTGGGGGTATTGATCCTAGTGCTCAACTGGTATTTGTTTCATTGATTGGGAAAGGATGAAAAACAAAGTCGACCTTTGAACTGAGAACGAAAACCCGGAAGAATTTTACTTTCATATATATATATATGTACGCAGGAGTGGTAGTGTGGTATGTAACTTGCCTCTCAACCACATGGCTCCGGTTCCACTGCGTGGCACCTGAGGCAAGTGACTTCTACTATAGCCTCAGGCCGACCAAAGCCTTGTTAGTAAATATGGTAGACAGAAACTGAAAGAAACCCGTCGTATATATATATATATATATATATAT
>NC_069004.1:29106056-29109076 GCF_001194135.2 Octopus bimaculoides
ATATATATATATATATATATATGAGAGTATTGTAGTTCGCTTGAAGCATTGTGTATTGTTTGTAAAGAATAAAATGTTTAGAATGGTACAACAATGCACTATAGAACAAAAAAAATGGACTATATACCTGTTGTAATTTGGATATCTATAGTCCGATGATATTTCGGAATTACAATTCCTTCTTCAGATCTTCTTAGATGGATTCTCTCCATCTAAGATGTAGAGAGAGAGAGAGAGAAATGGATGGATAGATAGATAGATAGATAGATAGATAGATAGATAGATAGATAGATAGATAGATAGATAGATAGATAGAGAGTTAGATAGATAATTAGATAAATAGGTAGATAGATAGCTTCATAGGTAGATAGATAGATAGATAATTAGATAAAAAGGTAGATAGATAGATATATATATGCATATATATAGATGTACATATGCCTGTATAAACTCTAAGGAATGTTCACATTACTATTATTATTAAGTAGTAGTAGTAGTAGTAGTAGTAGTAGTAGTAGTAGTAGTAGTAGTAGTAGTAGCAGTAGCGGTAGTAGTATAACAATAATTATTATTATTCTCCCCCTCCTCCTCCTCCTCATCATCATCATCATCATTACTGGTACTGTGTTCTATATAATTTTCAGATTGTATCAGCATCATATAGACGCAATTACTCTAGAGTTTACATAGCCCAATGACAATATTGGCATTCTGATAAATTACATAGCAATGTACATGTTATGTTAGGTAAGAGCGATGTTGTTTTTAGAGCTCGCCACAATATATTCATTTTGTGGATGCAGTTGCTGTTTAGTTCACGATCAACCCTGATCGAACAAACCGATAATAAAAGGATTTCTAGCCATGACCATTTCAGCCGATCTTTCTCTTTATATATGTCGAGGACTACATAATCCAAGGTGTCACTGGATTTGAGAGTAGTTTCACTATTGTTTCTAGCAGGGTGCTTGATCACGTAGAAGCTCTTTTATTAGGTGTGGCTGTAAGAATTTCTACCCATGTCCATCTCACCCGATCTTTCTCTTTATATATGTCGAGGACTACATAATCCAAATCTCTGTCGGTAGTTGTGGCAGTAAGTTTTCTCTGAACAAAATATTTGGCATGTTGTTTTCCTCTCGAGTGAACTTCATTCAACATGGTTGCTTGACATGCTAGCAACATAGGTAACCATTCCCCACAAGAGAATAGAAACAAAACTTTGAGAAGAGTCATTTAGATAGAAGTAACTTTCTATGAAAGAGAGGCAGAGTAGGGGTAGACTTTAAATCATGATGTTAATTACCAGTTAAAGGGGCAAGGCACTAAGAAACTTAAAATGCTGATACAGGGAAAATACTTTCAGAGGCGCGATGGGGGAACGTTTATAAATAATATTGTTACGTTGTATAAAAACGAAATAAAATTTTAGAATTACAAAAAATGATATCATAACCAAAATAGCTAGAAGGTGTGTATGTATCAATTATAAACATTAAAAGGAAGATTACTATTATGTAGAATCAGTGTAATACATCTTCGTTTACTTACTTAATTAATTATTAGGTGGTTTCTATGAAGACTGCTCAAGCCACTTACATATGGAACATCAGGAAAGGTATACATACTATCTATTGAGTTGAAGCAATGAATCAGAAGCGGGATATTGAGATAATGGTAATACATAGACATGATTAAATATAAAGTATGAAATCTAAAGTATAAAATATACTCGAAAATATGTACTGCTATAAGTATGTATAAAGTGTAACAATAATGCATACAGACACATATACAAAGAGGTTTTCTTTTTATACATACACACATACGTGTATATATGCATACATACATATACGCAAATATCTATACGCTTATATGAAAGAATATAGTATAAATATCTTGCATCGTCCTAAGTAACTGAAAATATCAATTTAAGAACAAGAAAAATAACAATTTATAAAGGATAAGAGATTAAAAAGGTAAGGATAACAAAATAAGAAAACAAAATAATTAGAATTTATAGAAAATAATAAGAAATACATATAAAACACATATAAAGAGACAGGGGATTAAAATTAGAGCCAGGAAAAAGATAATGGTAGCCTAGAAAAAGGGCGTAATAGGTATGGCAGAATTGAGGGCAGTTAAAGGTATTCAAACCGAAGGGGTTTTATAAATTGTAATATTACAGGTGTTATTGTATGTATGATTTTATAGTTTCTAGGGGGTTTAGGGTTTAGTCAAGGGAAACTTTCATAACATCACTACAAATATACATAATATGGTCAGTAGGGTAGAACATCATAGACAAGAAAATAGCGTAGTCACCAAAATAGGATGAAGTTAGACAAACTAGGCAGGGGTTGTCATGAGATAATAATACGTATAACACAACAGATAGCATATAACATATGTAGAGCAATATAATTTACCATATATCCTATAATTTTTTTTATTTTACGCTAGGGGGTAAATTATAACGGATACGACACCAAAATTAATTCCCAACATCAAAGTTCAAGTATAATAAATATAATTGTTAGTTTCGAAAATACTTAAATGTGCAGGTGATGCTGTGCATGAATGATGCCCTTAGGTCTAATGTCTTATTAATCAGGTTCTTGTTAATCTCTTATTAATCAGGATACTTAAAAATCTCATAAATTTCAATAAGGCAAAACACACACCCATATCATGTATGTATGTATGTATGTATGTATGCATGTATGTATGTATATATATGTATGTATGTATGTATGTGCATGTGTCTTTGTGTTTGTATTTCTTTCCTACCATCGCCTGAATCCCGATGTTGGTTTGCTGGTGTCCCCGTAACATAGCGGTTCGGCAACCACACACCGATAGCATAACAGGCTTAGAACCAAAAAAAGTACTGGCGTCAATTTGCTCAAACTCTCGAATTAGTGTGTGTGTTTGTGTGTGTGAGAGAGAGAGAGAACGATATATATATATATATATATATATACACACACACACACACACACACACACACACACACA
>NC_069004.1:29110209-29115426 GCF_001194135.2 Octopus bimaculoides
TCTCTCTCTCTCTCTCTCTCTCTCTCTCTCTCTCTCTCTCTCTCTCTCTCTTATACACACACACTCACACAGACGCAAAAAGTGGGAAATAGAGATATATAGAGGGAGAGAGAGAGGGGAGGAGCATATTTCGCTTTCTTTTAAGGAGAGGGAAAGTGTTTACGTCAATTGGTTTTAATTAATAAATTGTAAATGCCACCTTTCTCGCTTTGTTTGTTTGTCTATATGCATACCTTTTTGTCTGTTTGTCTGTCTGTCTGCCTGTCTGTCTGTCTTTCTGTCTGTCTATGTGTGTGAGCGCGCGTATGTGTGCGTGCGTGTGTGTGTTTGTTTGTGTGTGTGTGTGTTTGCCTCCATTGCCAAAATGAGCTATCACCGAAATAGGTTCAATACCCAGTCAGCCATCACAAGTCGCCAGCGCCTTAACAGCCGCGCCCAGCCATCCCACCCCACTCCGGCTTTCAACACTTGCACGCTTAAAAGTGTGTTGCATTGTCCTCAGATAAGCACACACAAAGCATGGTATACTCGGAGTACTTGCGCTGTCTCATACCTAAGTGTTGATTATTCTACCCATGTGTCATAAACCTGACGGTGAATCTAACGGTTTTTGTGTGTTTTTAAATGGCTTATAAACACCTTCAACGTTACAATTGTTTATATATATATATATATATATATATATAATATATATATATATATTCATATGTATATATGTATGTATATATATATTTATGAATATGCATGTACGTATATATATATATATATATTTATGAATATATATATATGTATATGTATATACATACACACAAATATATATATACATGTATTTACCTACATATATTTACACACACTCATATATATATATATATATATATGCATATACATACATAAATATATATATACACACACACATATATGTATGTATGTATATACATATATATACATGTTCACGGTGGTGCACCAGCATGACCGCAGCCACTTGGCTGAAACACATAAATAAATAAAAAATACATATATATATACGCACACATATATATATGTATGTATGTGTACACACACACACACACACACATATATATATATATATATATATATATATATAAATATATCCACGAGGTTGTGTTGAGAAGTTCCTGGCTGAAAGGGAATCGCGAAATGCCTGGTTAGAGGCCCAACCACCAAAGTCCTCTTTACAGGTCTTACAAAGACTGAAGGAGCACCGCTATAAGTGTGTGAATCTTAGAAAGGAATATGTTCAATAAAATCATAATGAACTGATCCTCCTGTATGTTCTTTTACCCAAAACCAGGAACCTTTCAACTCCCGAATACTAAAATCATATACGAAGGTCGTTCAGCAAATTTTGCGGAATCACAATCTGCCTTTTGCACCTGGAGAGTCCACAAGAGTCAGAGTACTCCCATTAATACTCTCATGAAGCAGTAAATGATATCGAGTACATAGGATACTCTTATGACTGGTTTATTGTTAGATGTAATAACACAGTTTAGTTTCTTCGGTTCTAAGACATTATTTAATGACACTTTAGGTTTGATACACGTAAAACGAGATATCTCCATACTGTAATAATAATAATAATAATAAATAAGAACAACAACAGTATTATCTTTCCACATTTATTAGGAGAATAACGGCATCACTTTCTTCTTAATATTTAATTTCTTCTCAATACTTAATTGCATTCAGCGCTTTGTTTACATTAATCAATACATGCATGAGTATAAGAACATTTAACACAAACTGACACACATACGTGAATACACCAACACAGATTCCGGCAGTGAGAATTCTTTCTCTCGCTCTCTCTCTCTCTCTCTCTCTCTCTCTCTCTCTCTCTCTCACACACACACATACTCACATACACATAGACACAAGCACAAACACATGACGGACTTTCCCGTTGTTAGACGACGCATGAGAATGGTGTAAGTTCTTGCTGAGTAACACTGCAGTCGATTTGTTGACAGTGATCAAGTGTTGGTTCACCTAAGTTCACTCCCTCCATTAAATCGACAACGGGTATACAGATGCACGACCTGCCACATGCCAGGGGAGGAGATGCTCGCCAGAACAACGTGAAATGAAGTGTTTTGCTCAAGAACACAACGAAACGTCAGGTCTGAAAATCCATACACAGATAGACAGACGGACAGAAAGATAGATAGATATAAAGACATAGATAGGTCGATAGATAGTTAGATAGATAGATTGATAGATAGATTGAATAATAGATAGATAGATAGATAGATAGATAGATAACGATAGATAGGTAGATAGACAGATAGATAAAAATAGATAGATAGGTAGGTAGATATATATATATAGATAGATAGATATAGATAGATAGATAGATAGATAGATAGATAGATAGATAGATAGATAGATAAAGATAGACAGATAGATAGATAGATAGATATAGAATGTAATCGACTTGATCCTTTTGTCTGTCCTTGTTTGTCCCCTCTATGTTTAGCCCCTTGTGGGCAATAAAGAAATAAGAAACCTTAGCACGCCGATCGAAATGCTCAGCGGTATTTCGTCTGCAGTTACGTTCGGAGTTCAAATTCAACCGAGGTCGACTTTGCTTTTATCCCCTTTCGGGGTCGATTAAATAAGTACCAGTTTGCATACCACCGTTTACACATACCTCACACTGTCGTTCACTGACACCCTACTCAGCACCCCCTTCCCCCATGCACAAACATTTTACTGGTTTCAATCACAGGACTGACGGCATACTTTGTATTGTCTTCCAAAAAGTTTAGTCTCCTATGCTGACCACAGCCATTATTTCAGTCTGGTATTAGTTGTACCGATCCTATCTCTCGGACTGTTTACGTCACCTGAGATATAGAAAGTACACAAATATAAACTACGTCGCGTTTTAAATCGTATTGCTTTCTCATCAGGGGTGTCTCCATCAATTTGACCGATCTCAGAGAACACACCGCTAAATTTCCTTTGAGAACAATTTGGTCTTAGTAGACACATTACATGTGATCTTCTTCTAGCACATTAACAGTTCACCTAGTGGTCTCCTTTATATATATACATATATATATATATAACTGCCTATCACTCTCATTCTATCTCTCCCTCATCTCTCTCTCTATCTCTCCCTCATCTCTCTTTCTCTCTCACTCCCTCTCTCTATACATATGCGGGCACCAACGCAATGAATAGTTGTCACATACACATATTCATGAATTGAACGAAAAGCAAAACATCTGAGGAGTGCGTGTGTATATGTACATGACTGTACTTGTATATGTTTGTTAACTTATATTCGCGTGCACTTCTGTTAGCTTGAGTTTTTCTGCGTGTATTTCCGTGTATTTCCGTGTGCTTTCCGTGTGCACATCTTCGTGTAACTGATTCCGAGTAGGCACATTCACCGCACTGGATATTACTACACACGTGTATACGCAGACCGTAGGATTACAGTAAACATATTAAGAACAATGCATATATCTCTATAGTTACATTTTTTCTTCCCCTTCTAGTCAAATTTCCCAAAATATTTTGATAAATTTCATTTACATATATTTACATACAACCTTAATAATTTTTTTCAGTTTTTTTAAAAATTGCTCACAATAATATTTTTTCTTATTAATCATCTCAACTGCGACATAGTTTGTTTTTCTTTCCAAGAATTGAGGCCCATTTATTAATATATATTTTTTAACACATTGCACTTTAACTACATTAAGTGTTTAAACACAAGCACACAGATACACAGACACACGTACACAAGACAAATGAAAGGCACCCACATGTACACACACACACACACACACACACGCACACCGACAAAATCTCACCTACGCAAACATGTCCCATCCCCATCATATATACATGTTGACACACACACAAATAGAAACATCGATGGGAACTTTTCATACTACATATGCATTTATACACTTGTGTATGTGTGTGTGTGTATGTGTGCGTAATATATTATAGGAAATGCAGCCATTACGTAAAAACTTCCTCAGTTAAAACATTTCAATATACATAGGCGTAGGAGTGGCTGTGTGGTAAGTAGCTTGCTAACCAACCACATGGTTCTGGGTTCAGTTCTTCTGTGTGGCGACTTGGGCGAGTGTCTTCTACTATAGCCTCGGGTCGACCAAAGCCTTGTGAGTGGATTTGGTGGATGGAAACTGAAAGAAGCCCATCGTATATATATATATGTGTGTGTATATGCGCATGCGTATGTGTGTGTGAACGTCTATGCGTGTATGTATGTGTGTGTGTGTGTGTATATATATGTGTATGTATGTATGTGTGTGTATATGTATATGCGTGTGGGTACGCGTGTGTGTGTATGTTTGCGTTTGCGTGTACGGGTATGTGTGTGTGTTTGTGTGTACGGGTATGTGTGTGTTTGTGTGTATGTGTATGTGTGCGTGTTTGTGTGGTTTTGTATATTTCTAAGCGTGTTTATAAGTGTGTGTGTGTGTGAATCTATGTGTTTGTTAATGTTTACATGTACGCGTAACATAAAAATTTTGATTGCCAAATCCTAACCGTAAGTCATTATATTTTGTAATGCTTCGTTGAAGATTGGTAATCACAGCCGGCGTGTGTCATGAGCTGCCAAGTTAATCCCGTCTCTCTTAATCCCTGCAAATCCCAGATATGTAGATTCGAAAAAGAAAATATCGTCATGTCAATAAAATTTTCATTTGATGTGAGTAACATGTCTGTGTGAAAGTATTAGCTATGATGACAGTATATAAAAATATACATGATTTAACTATAGTATTCACACCGGATACACACACATACGCACACATATACACACACGTATATATGTGGACTATATTTAGTTATATTGTTGTTATACTGTATACTTACGTACTTCTATCTCATCAAGTACGCACACATACACGTGTGTGTATATACGCATACCAATACATACATAAACACACACACACACACACACACACACACACACACACATATGTAACTACCCATACCCACATAAACATACGCTTAAAACATAGCCTGGTTTTCACGTTTTATATTATGGTATGAGTACACTGTATATGCAAGCGCAAATTTTGTTCAAATTCCATATTAAAAAACATGAAAACCAAAATATGTTTTAACAGTATTCAACGGATATATTATTCTATACAAATTCACACAAATTCGAAACAATATATATATATATATATATATATA
>NC_069004.1:29116321-29117371 GCF_001194135.2 Octopus bimaculoides
ATATATATATATATATATATATATATATATATACATATATAAAACAGAGAAAAATAAATAAAAACCAATGTGAGGACCTGCATTATAAATATATGAATTTGACGATCGGTGAAGGGTGTGAGTTGTTGTTAATGTTTCGAGCTTAGCGCTTCGTCGGAAATAGGAAATTCCAAAGAGAAAGAAGGAAAAAATAAGCAAATATATTTATATACATATGTACGTGTGTATTTGTATGTATGATCAATTAGATTTTAGTGCCATTTTTATGTGTGCTCATAAATCAAGCGTTCTATGAGTTTTATGAGATTTTAATGCTGAAGATAAATTGTATGAAGAATACATATGTAGATGTCTCTTCAGAGTCTTGTAAAGTCTCCCCAACGGCAACCGCTGGAGAAGAATTTGTAAATCTATTTCTTTAGGCATTGTTCTCTTTACAGCGGCCCGAGAACCTCTTTCTGTTAGAAAATGAATTTCCATTTGCCACCATGTAATATGTAAATATATATATGTATGTATCTATATATATATGTATATATATAATGTGTGTGTCTACCTTTCTGTATAGTATATGATATAAAATAGATTATAGTACACACACACACACACGCACACAAACACACACACAAACACACATATGTGTCAGGTATTATGTATGATTGCCAAGTATTGAGTGATAATGTGAAAAAGAAACCCGCGGAGAGACTCGATTTCTAAAGATATTGGTCATATGCAGGGTACGTTAGGAACATATGTGCGTATATATATTCTTATATATGTATGTTTATATAAACATCTATCTATCTATCTATCTATCTATCTATCTATCTATCTATCTATCTATTTATGCTTTTATTTTTTTACTTGTTTCAGTAAATATTTGCGCCTTTTAGACTGTATGACAAAATCAGGTAGCCAATAACTGTGGACGAACTTTGCACGGCCTTCTGCAAGAATTTTACCCGAATCTGACTGAACTACCCCCCACACACACACATAATGGAGACGCAATGGTTCAGTGGTTATATTTAGCTATATATATCTATCTAT
>NC_069004.1:29118403-29119373 GCF_001194135.2 Octopus bimaculoides
CTGTCTCATCTTAAACGTTTCACTTTTTATGGTGTTCAAACAGCATTAAGCAGCAATGATGGCATCGGAAACGGCCGTAGCATATACAGCCGAAACAGAGTAAAAGCAACAATTAAGATGAAGACAACACTATGACTGACGTCAGTACTGTAAATGAGGCTTCTATATACCTTTTATCTCCTTTTATTGGATATATAATGTAACGAAACAGGGAGGAAAAGTATGTACACGACGCACTACTATTACTATTACCCAAAACTCAACGCCATATATCAAAGGCTCACAGTGAACTGCTACCATCACGAACTGCCAATCGCTCACAGTTCTTTAATTTATAACAATATCAGGCCACCTTTAGTCACTTGGCACGGGGGGTGGGGGTGGGAATCCTTCTACAACAGTACCACACCAAATAAAGAGGATATTGTAAACAAGAGACGTTACCTTAAACATCAACCGCTAGATGGAGTATAACACGCAACCTAAATCCAAGTCAATCCCACACTGTATTTCCAAGATTCCAGTTGGTTGAAAATTATTGAAACAACTTTTACTCCACCATCTCTCTCATTATTTATAGTTTCTATGACAATTGTTAATTAGATTAGCTGTAATCAGCCGTTTTGTTATTTTGACAGCAACAATTAAATGATATTTGCATTAGATTTAATGAGGCACAGCGGTATGTTAGAGATTTCTAGTTATGCCGGATTCTCATTTACCAATATAAAAATATAATTTGCCAACGCTAAATAAAATGTTGATACATGTGTGTGATTGTTTGTGTCCGTGTCCAAGCAAGAATATCTACGAACTTATGAATATATATATATATATATATATATATATATATACACACACTCAAACACACAATGATATAGATGTACATTCCTTGCAGGCATGGCAGTGTGGTTTAAAAGCTCGCTTTGCAGCCGCGATGTTTCGATTTCAGGCCCACTGCGTGGCACTT
>NC_069004.1:29119719-29122801 GCF_001194135.2 Octopus bimaculoides
ATATATATATATATATATATATATATATATATATACACACATATATACGTTTATGAATTTGTGTTGAAAGCCTCCTGATGTGAAATCGTGTGTTGAAACTGATATTGTTGTATTTCGGGATGGTAATTTTTTTTTTTTTTTTTTACCAAATAAACTCACGCACTTCTATTTGTTCTTCACTCTTTTATTTAATATTCCTATTCTAACTCATGTCCATTGTCTGGAAATCTTTCGTCACACATATGTGACCTCTTTAGCGATACCTTTCGCTTTCGCGTGTACTGTTGCTCCACTTACTCTGTCCTGCACTTCTTTGATGCGTATCCTTATGTATGCATGCGTTTGTGTCCGTGTTTGTGTGTGTGTTTGGGTGTATGTGTGCGTGTATGCTTGTATGTGTCATAGTTCTTAGCAGCTGTATGGCCTTCCTGTCAGCCCCCTTTCTCTTACCCCGCTGTGCTGCTGTTGTCCTAGGACCCGAACATTTGGTACAGTTCCTGTATCTCTCTGTGTTTGTGTGTTCGCGCACGCTGTTGCCATTGTGGTAGTTGTTGTTATAGCCATCGATGTCACCGCCGCTGCTGGTGTCGTTGTTAGTCGTGTTGTTGACACTGTTGCGGTTCCCGAGGTTATAGTAGAAGACACCTGCCCAAATTA
This sequence comes from Octopus bimaculoides, assembly GCF_001194135.2. NCBI lineage: Eukaryota > Metazoa > Mollusca > Cephalopoda > Octopoda > Octopodidae > Octopus > Octopus bimaculoides. The sequence goes on from NC_069004.1 coordinate 29,120,377, forward strand.
CCACACAGTGAGACTGAACCCTGAACCATGTTGTTGGGAAGCAAGCTTCTTACACACACACACACACACACACACACACACACACACACACACACACACATATATATATATATATATATATATATATATATGGCATTGTCATAAACAATGTCACAAGTTATTTTTACAACATCCCCATTAGTCATTTATGAATACATATTTTTGCTAAGATAATATATATAGAGAGAGCTTATCTGCATAATGCATTGTAACAGAATACTCCACAACCTAGCAATCTGCTTCTGATATTTACAATGTTCCTTAAAAAACTGTTTTTCATTACATCAGTATAATTGCAATTTTTGCGAACCAAAACACAATACATTCTGATACAACAATGTCTTATATCACACTGCGTCACGTTATTATGTATGGAACACAATATCCGTAATAAATCAGGAGGTTTTGTTGTCATTGCGTTGTTACATCAATGTTGTACTACGTACTGAAGCGGGCTTGTATCCATACACATACAACCACACACACGCGCGCACACACACACACACACACACACACACACACACACAAACACACACACACATACATACACACACATACATACACACACACAAAACCACACACACACATATATATAAATACATACGTAAGCACATATATACGTGCGTGTATGCGTGTGTGTAGCGCGAATATACATATGTATACATGTATTTATGCATGTGTTTATTACATACATACGTATATACATACATATATATATATACAAACATACATACATACATACATAGGCTTGTTGGTGTGTGTGTGTATATATGTAGCGCGAATATATATATATATATATATATATATATATATATATATATATATATATATATATATATGTATATATATTTTTATATTCTTGTAACTATGTATCAGGTTGTGAACGTGTATATCTATGAAGAGCAGCCATATGTTTATACGCACACACACACACACACACATATGTATACATGTATTTATGTATGTATGAATATATTACATACATACATACATACATACATACATACATACATACATACATACATGCATATTATATTTGCCTGTATCAAACAACAATGAAACGAAAAAAAAAATAATAATAAAACAGAAGTTTATTTCGTACGTTCATGCAGTAAAGATTATTTCGACAAAATTTACAGAAATATAATTAGTTCCTATAGAATCCGCGTAAAAGAAGAGAAATGTAAATTATACATTGTTATATTGATGGCAGAATATTTTAGTTGCTGAAATATTTTAACTCTTCAAATATGCCGTTTGCTTGTTTTTCTTCCACGTTCTCTTGTTCTCTCTTTTTATTTCAAAGCTGATTTGATTTTTCATAATTATAAACGACATATTTATATATTTTATTATTTATTATTGTTATATATATATATTTTTGTTTTTTTGTTTTGTTTATTCTTTTTGCAAACGGATGAAAAATGGAATCCGTCGTCAGCTGGTTTATAAACCCTATTTCCAAACACAAATTAAGATAATAAATTTTTATTGAGTTTTTCATCGAGAAACGTATCGCTTCAGCTAAAAATCTTACTAAGATTTTAAAATGATTTTAAAAGGATTTTTAACAAAAGAAAATAATATGTTTAATATATTTAATTTATTTTAACAAGAAAAATTGGAAAAAGTAAAAGATAAACAAATATTAAATGTAAATTCATGAAAAATAAATAAATTCTCACAGGCCCATGATACGAACGTGGGAAGATGCATGGACTGGTGATTAGGATGTTTCATTCTCGATCACGATGTCGTAGTTTCGATTCCCAGACAGAGAGCTGCGTTGTGTTTTTAAGTACAATACATCATTTAACGTTGCTGCAGCCCACTCATCTGCAAATGAGGACCCATGAGCCAGAATCTTGTGTTCTCGGTCATTTATGCGCCATGAAAACTGAGTAACGAGCCCTATGAGTCGGAAAATTAGGGGCACTCCGCCAGAATAGGGTGGGGGTGCAAATCCCTGCAGTAATAAGTTCCCAGAGTATTTCATGGCAGGGATCTACAATGAGGGTATAGAAGTCTATTCTGTTTTTTTCCTTTGTCTTATTTCAGTCATTTGACTACGGCCATGCAGGAGCATCGCCTGGAATTGTTTTTAGTCGAACACATAAACCCCAGTACTTATTTTTTAAGCATAGTTCTTATTCTGTCCGTCCCTTTTCCCGAACCGATAAGTTACGGTGAGGCAAACACACCAACACCGGTCGTCAAGTGATGACGCAAAGACACACACACATAGATATATACATATATACATACATACATACATACATACATACATACATACATACATATATATAAACACACACACACATATATATATATATATATATATATATATATATATAATGATTTTAAAAGGATTTTAACAAAATGATAT
>NC_069004.1:29123053-29123757 GCF_001194135.2 Octopus bimaculoides
ACCTCTACCCCCACCTCTACCCCCACCCTCAGCCTAACCTACACCCCACCCTTGCCTTCTCCAGTCTCGCCTCCCCCACATGCCAACACCACCACACCACACATTACCATACCACACAGCACCACATCACATCACATCACACCACCACGCACACACTAGCATTAACCACTTCCCAGCCCCACACCATCATCCACACACCTACACATACGCACACGCCAAGGTCACCAGCCCTCCTCCACACGCACAAACATGCTCTCTTATATATATACGCACGCGCACCTTCATTTTGGGATCACCACTACTTTATTATCTCCCTTCTTCCTAGCTCTTCTGTATGACCCCTCTGTCCGGCATTCGCCATGATGGATCGCTAGCCACTACACATTCTTTATTTCCTCCCCTTGCTTCTTTCTGTGTTCCTTTCTGTGGAAGAGCGTAGGCTCGAAACGTTAAAGACTTTTTCACTTCGCGAGCGTTAAACTAATACATCTATTTGTCGTCTACTCTCCTGAAAAAATTGCCAGACCAGCAAGGGGAAGCAGCTAACCTCCCCTGTTCGAAGGTTATAATGGACACAGGTTCGTGTGTCACATAGCTAGCTAGAGGCGATGGCCTCTTGGAGCTAATCAACGGCAGCTTGGCGATAACTATCCAGTACCGCTGGCTGCCGTAGTCTCCTTTAGAGAGACTTAGAAATATTAATA
>NC_069004.1:29124294-29125622 GCF_001194135.2 Octopus bimaculoides
AATTTCAAACGTACATTCAGAATCGTTTCTACGATCCTTCATATTTTCTTAGCTAGTCTTCACTACTACTACTACTACTACTACTACTGCTACTGCTGCTGCTGCTGCTGCTGCTGCTACTGCTGCTGCTGCTGCTACCACCACTACAACTACTATCACGAACATCACTACCACAACAACCACCACCACAACACCAAACATCACCGCCATGACTACCACTGCCACCACCACCATCACTACTACTACTACTACTACTACTACTACTACTACTACGTTGCTTTTTTCCGGACCTCACAATACCTTTCACACACACACACACCACATACACACTTTCTCTCTCTCTCTCTCTCTCTCTCTCTCTCTCTCTCTCCCACAGTCTGTTTCTTCTTCTCCCTGACTCTGTGTCTTTCTCTCTCCTTCCCCATCTCCCCCCTCCTTTCTCTTCAATCTGTCCCTACAACCGTATTGTCTGCACATCGTCACATAACAACGCATCGCCACACCATTTCTGCTATTTTTCTCGCTGCTGGCATCTGCCATTACATGAACAGGTGTATAATTGTATGCGCCTGTCTGTATGTATCTATGCATCCATGCGTGTATATACATGTGTGTGCATGTGTCTGTATATATATATGTGTGTGTGTTATGTGTGATTGTATACGTGTAATATGCGTGTACTTCACTATACGCTAAGTATAAAAGATATTTCCTATCACAATTAGACATGTGAAAATGTGTATCCATATCAAAGAACGTAGGTACGCGTTTATGCATGCGCGTACATGCATCCATGCACATATATGGATGTATGTACTTATACGTACACACACACACACACACACACACACACATATATATATATATATGTATGTATGCATGTATGTATATATTTTGTGTCTGGAGGGAGTCATTCTCTTTTAGTGCCTAACCCTAACCCTAACCCTAACCTTTTCAGTAGTCGTTGCACTCAGACATACACACATAAACAGTTAATACTACACAGAACATACACGCACACACACAGTTACCACCACCACCCGCGCACACACACGCACTCAGTTACTGCCACACATACATACGCACACATGCTATTACACACACACACATTCCCACACATACACACAGATACCTCCTTCTCTTACACTCTCCTGTCTTAGAAAGAAATTTTTCTTTGTCCAATCCGTTCCGATCATTCCAAAATGTAAATACATGTGGATTGTTGGCGATTTTTTCCTCCGTCTTCCTTTTCTCTTGGACTTTCTTCTGTCTCCTCTTTCCGAAGAAGAGCTTTGCTCGAAACGTAAAACTAACTTTTTTTCCTTCCC
>NC_069004.1:29126287-29126886 GCF_001194135.2 Octopus bimaculoides
TATATATATATATATATATATATATATATATATATATATTCGAATTTGTGTGAATGTGTATAGACTGTTATATGAGTTGAATAAAGTTAAAACATGTTTTTTCACGTTTTTCATTATTATGGTACTTTAACATTTTAACATGGAAAAATTTATTTTGCAATGCTCATAAATTTAAATTAGCGCTTTCATACATAGTGTACTAATCAAATTTAAAATGTGTTTAACTGACAGTTGAGTTCTTGACAACTTTAGTACCTCTTAGAATGCAGAAGTTTTTGGAATACCTTTTTGACCAATCCACATACTCTTAAATGTCAGTTTTCCAGGCGTACCGATCGATATTCTGTCACTTGTTTATATTTATTAATCCACATCATTAAGTGGGTTTTATATTATTGCTGTTATTTCCGTTCAGAGCAGGTTTGAACATTTTAATAAACTTTTTTTCTTTTATCTTTCTTCCACCCTCACTTGTATCATGTAGTTTGTGGAAAGGAAAACTTACAAAGATTTTCTGACCACATGTATGTATGTATGATAACTGTAAACCTAATTTTGGGCCACTCTGTATATATATATATATGTATATATATATATAT
>NC_069004.1:29127479-29128015 GCF_001194135.2 Octopus bimaculoides
CATACATACAAAGTGAGTGAGAGAGAGAGTTGTGCGTATACAGAAATAAATCTATGTTGTACATCTATTTATATATCTTTACAAATACGTTATACATCACCATATATTTATATATCTTTGCAATCAATAAAGTAATTACGACAAAACCAGAGAACTGCCAGCATTGCTGAACTGACATTATATAAAACAACCTAGATATTATTTTATCATCTGACACCACTGCAGGCAGCGACCTCTCGTGTCGACTTCGTGAAACGTAGTTGCAAATCATTATAAGACAGTGACCTTCTAGTATTGTTTTTTTTTCTTTTTAATTTTTTTTTCTGGTAAATGAGCATAGGCGTGGTTTCGTGGTAAGACGTTTGGTTCCCAGCCATGTGGTTCCGAGTTCAGTCCCACTGCCTGTCAACTTGGGCAAGTGTCTTCTATTCTTTGTACTGAATTTAGTAGACGGGAACTGAAACAAATCCGTATACACACACACAAGCCCTCATACATATATATATATATATATATATATATATATATAAACACAC
>NC_069004.1:29128025-29128979 GCF_001194135.2 Octopus bimaculoides
ATATATATATATATATATATATATATATATATATAAACACACGTGCACACACATACATTGTAGATGTATAATGTTTATTGTATATGTATAATACTTTTTCTATTGTACTTGTATTATTACTTCATCACGTTACATCGTCGCATAGTCGAAAGATCTTTTCTGTTATTTATTTATTCATTTATTTGTAAATGTACAGTTATTTTCGTTCTGTTGTATAGCCGAAAGGCGTTCGTCTGTTGTATGTGTATAATTCTTGGTTTCTTGTTCTTGTTTTCGTTCTTGTATACATTCATTTGCTTTTCCAAAGCGCTTGACGCTTTTAGCTTAATGCTCTGGCGCCTGCCAGATTCAAGCGGTCTCAGGTGTAAAAAAGCGCGAACCTCATGTGACTTTCCAGACACTAACTGATGAGGAAATATGCTACGAATGATCCGTGTATCTTGTTTTTGTCTAGTTTTCGATTTGTTACCTTATCGTCTATTTTTCCGTATGTGTTTTTTTCATTGGATTTCCGCTTGTGTTCTTTCTGTGCCGGTGCCTACGATGCCACACAGTGGGAGTGAACCCGACAGCATGTGGTTGTGAACCTAGCTTCTTACCACACATACAAGCGTGACTGTGTAGTAAGAAGAGTGCCTCTCAACAATATGGTTCCGGGTTCAGTCGTACAGAGTAGCACTTTGAGCAAGTGTTTTCGTCTATAGCTTCAGGCCGCAAAATCTCAGAGGCGTTACCACAAATACCTGTCAAATGTTCTCAAAACTCCATCCATCTCTGATCTATAAATGCAATCTTAACTCATACACACAACTATACACACATACACGCACAAGCACACTCACATAATATTATATGTGTAAGTATGTGTGTTAGGATTGCATATATATATACATATATATATACATATATATATATATATATATATATATATATATATATATATATATATATATA
>NC_069004.1:29129544-29131100 GCF_001194135.2 Octopus bimaculoides
ACACATAGAACATATATATATACGCGTATATATATACATTATATACATATATATACATATATATATATATATATATATATATATATATATGATGGTTGTCTAATCCTTTTGCAGAGTCTGACCGCATCTTGTACCTCCACCTTCGATCCCTCATGGCGTCAGATGTGGCTTTCTAAACCAGACAATGTATTAAAAAGATATCCACATAGATTGCATATCCAATTTGACCACCAAGAGCTACAGTAAAGTTCTGATATTTGTGGATCTTAAAATGTCTTAACATTTTTAAACCCCCCCCCCCCACACACACACACACACAAAGATACGCCGCATGGCTTAGTGGCTAGGGTGTTGCGCTCATAACTGCGAGATCGTGGTTTTGATTCCCAGACCGGGCGTTGCATTTGTGTTCTTGAGCAAAACCCTTCATGTCACGTTGCTCTGCGATCATTTCGTCATCTGACATGTGGCACATAGAGGACTTGTAAAGGTAATGTCGATATGATGGAAGAAGTGAGCTTACGTGTACACAAACATTTGATATATGTCATTGGTCGAAGCGACGTGCAGTAGGACTGAACCCGGAACTAACATGGTTGCAAATATCGAATATCTCAACCATATAACCATTCAAGCAGCTTGTAGTACAATAGACAGAATAAAGTGCTTTAAGAATTTAGCCGTATATCGTCGATTTGTTCAGCGACAAAATCTAGTGGAGAAAAGAACCACGTTTGAAAAGCTGATGTTCTTAATCTAATAATACGTAACCTGAGGAAGTAGTGTTTGTCAAAGGAGACCAAAGCCCAAAGGCTTGATTAAGACTATTCACTAACAAGCAAACTTGGTAAATTAAATTTTATGAAATTACTGATTCTTTTATAATGATTGCCAAAACGAAAGTAGATTCAGGCCAGGTTTGTATTGATTAGTAGCAGCAGCAGCACTATTTCAATATAAATATAATAATAATAATAATAATAATAATAATAATAATAATAATAATAATAATAATGATAATAATGATAACAATAGAGAAAACTCCAGAAGGAGTCACACCGAGAATGAGAATTGCAAAATACTATGGAATACAATGATCCTTATGCGATCAACCGACCAGAGATTGATAACCGGACATCATTGTGCTGAATAAAATAAGAAAGAACACGTATGATAATAGACATAGCATGCTCCGGTGACAACAGGACCATCGCTTCAAAACCGACGTTAGTATGTTTACGTCCCCGTAACTTGGCGGTTCGGCAAAATAGACCAATAGAATAAGTACTAAGCTTCCAAGGAATAAGTCCTGGGGTCGATTTGTTCAACTAAAGGCGGTGCTTCAGCATGGCCGCAGTAAAAGAATAATAGAATATATATATATATTCTGAGAAGTTTGTCACTTTTATATCAAATTCTTCTGCCGCAGCGGCCAAGTAGCTGGGAGCTAAACAAACAAACATCGGTTGTCAAGTGTTGATGTGAGGAGAGGACAAACACAAAGACGTGCACACTCTTGCACGAACGTACAAGTATATATATATATATATATATAT
>NC_069004.1:29131255-29132054 GCF_001194135.2 Octopus bimaculoides
ATATATATATATATATATATATATATATATATATACATGCATATACATACATACGCATATATATGTGTGTGTGTCTGTATGTGTGCGTGTGTATATAAAGGTATGTATATACACCACGGGATTCGACACAGTTTCCGACTGCTAAATTCACACTCTAAATATTGGTCGGCGCTTGTGCTATAGTAGAAACACTTGCTCAAGGCGCAGCATTATAAATTAAACGAATACCAGTAATATAACTACTCTAATTTACATTAACACTCCTAATCACACACACACATGCACATGCACACACACATACGCATACACACACACACACACCTACGCACACATTCTCTATCCTTTTCTCTCCCTCATTCTCTCGTTCTCTCTATCTCTTACACATACACACACACATATACACACTCTCTCTCTATCTCCCTCATTCTCTCTCACTGTCTGTCTGTCTCTCTCTCTCTCTTTCTCTTTCACTCTCTCTCGCTCTCTGTCACTCTCATTCTCTCTCGTTCTCTGTCTCTGTCTCACTCATACATACGCTCTCTGTTGCTGTCTCCCTCATTCTCCCTCTCTCTCTCTCTCTCTCTATCTCTCACCGACGCGCACACACACACACACACACACACACACACACATACACACACACACACACACACACAATATGATTTTATGCGAATCAATATTTGCAATATTTGAAAATATTCAATTTTCTTTTTAATTGAACCGAATGCGAATTAAAAAAAAAGCAATAAAAATAAAACGAAATAAAAAAGATTTTTGAAAATCTTTTAAAAATTAAACG
>NC_069004.1:29133928-29134877 GCF_001194135.2 Octopus bimaculoides
TTGTTATTATTATTTTGCACTTCTTGAATTTAATGACAGCGGAATAATTAGTGCTGCGAATTTTCTTTCGAGATGACTTTGCCGCGCCATCAGATATTATGGCTTGTTTTAGATGATAATTCGGAAACGAATTAGATGTCTTGTAGTACATAGAACTGAGAATCCTGAAGACGGAAAATAATATATATACAAAACGCGAAAATAAAGTATATGATAAAATAAAATAATATAAAAACGTTAAAAGGGATTGTAAAATATGGCGAAGAAGTGAATGCATAAATATGTCTCCATAATATTATTATTGAAGCAAGGTGACTCACGTGTTTGTCGAAGTGAAAGAGAGAGAGAGAGAGATAGGGAGAAAGGTGGGAGAGAAATATTGAAGATATACGCTTCTACATATCCCATTTCTTGAGCGTCAAATAAACATCTACTCCATGTCTAATTTTCATCACATCATTTTTTTGTGTTCTACTTTTGCAACCTTTACACTTTCTCTCCCTGCTCTCTCTCTTTTCACTCTCCCTCTACTTCTTTCTCTCTATCTTTCTCTTTATATATATATATATAACCAGAGTAGGCCCAACTAGAAAGACAGGGAGATTGAAAGATGATTGAGAGAGATGACAGGATTTACCATATAAATTTTTTTTAAAAAAAGCAAACGTGCACAGCAATTTCAGAAAATGGGTTATCTTAGAGCCGAGTTTTCGGGCCGTTTCTTCTTGCTATGTTAAATGACATAAAATAGCAATAACATGTTATATTCAGCAATATTTGGTATATTTCCTGTATTGATTACAATGTATAAAATATACATTGATATTACTGGAGAACTTAGAAGGTAATGTTTGTAAAGTGCATCTAAATATTTACGATCCACTAGAAATAGTATTTAAATGGGTGAGAGAAATCTTTTTCTACTCACACACACACACACACACACACA
>NC_069004.1:29135088-29137154 GCF_001194135.2 Octopus bimaculoides
TTGAAAAGAAAATACGAAACCGGACATTTCTCCAAATACAATGTTTCTATACTCAAAATTTTATAACATTTTTCTAACATAACGATTTAAATATATACTTTAACCATATAACACAAGCCTTCTGTAGTCTTTTCACTCTTGTTTATCTTATATATATATATATATATATATATACTTGCAGCGATACCCAGCGTTGCTCGGGATTAAAATGGCATAGTATGTATATAAGTATTATAGTTATGTTGAAACATGTGATTCGGAAAAGTGTAGCATTGACGACAAAACATTTGTGGAGTAAATGATGGGTTAATTCGATTAAGCGACATGTCGTGCGTCCGTTTGATGGATTTCCTAACCTGTCATGGAAAACTGTGTGTGTGTGTGTGGGTGGGAGGTTTGGTGTATGGGATTTTTGAAAAGCTGACAGTGGATATGCTCTCCTTCGCGGCGGTCGGCGCTGCGTCAAACACGACCCGTCGTATGGTTGAGTGTCAAATGAATGTAGGTGTAATGGAGTTGTCGTACGTAAATGGGTATAGTCCAGAAAGGGGTTGCAATGGAAGACAATAACGAGGAGGTGAGCTGTTGAAATATTGCAGAAGGCGAAGGGTTGACATTGGATTGATGGTGTGGCTGTGGAATAAGAGACATAAACTGAGCCTATGTAGTCACGTGAGAATATGTAGCAATGAATTACTTGAAAAAATAAGGCGTAATAGCTCACCACGTGGTTTGTAGGAGTAATTGGAGATACTGAAGTCCATGCCGGAAATTGCTTTGTTGATGCAGTCGTCGGGTTTGTTGGCATTATGCCGAAATGGTATCCATCTTTATCATTCCCAAAGAGCAGTGGATACCGAAACGCATAGTTGGAAACAATAATTACTGCAAAATCTCTTGGTGAACAGTACTCTTTGTTTTCCCTTGTAGAACAAATGAAATAGCTTTTTTTTTTGCTTACCACTCTAGAGCAGCCAACATATAATTGCCTGTGTAGGAAGCACAATTCTTCCAAGTGAAGTCCTACAAGAGACAGTGTTTGACCCTGGGATTTATTGATAAAAATTGCAAAGCTGATACGAATAGGAAAATGGAATCTTCTGAATGAAAGGGGAATTTCTCCTCCCGGTGGAATGAGAGAAATCCTAGGTATGAAAACATCCTCTCCTTTTCCACACCCAAAGAGAATGGTAACCTGAGTAACATGTGGCATCATCTTGCTTACCACCAGGCGTGTCCCATTACAGAGTGTTGGTAGATCCAAATTCCTCAATAACATTACTGGGGTTCCCATTTTAAGTTCCAATTTGTGGGAAGATAGTCCTAGAAGCTCCAATGAACTGAAAAGTTCTGCTGGATAATTTACCATCTCTTCTGGATTGGGGATTGTATCAACTGACTTAGTGAGGACTTCTGGGAAGGTACTGCACCAGTTGCTCATTGATTTTACTTAAAGCGCTGTATTTTTAGAACCAGTATTGCTCTTTCACACAACCTATTGAGAGTGTGATAATTTTTCGACCAATGAAGGATCTCTTTGCAGACATTATATCAAGAAATATGATGTAATAAAATAAAATGACAATTGTACATTAATAATGAAATGTCAATAAAAAAGGTAAATAATATCAATATCTTCGCAAATTTTAATACATACAATGAACTGAGATGACACTTATGTAAATAATTAAATGCTAATAAAAATCATCAATATCAATATTTTAAAAAGATGAAAAGCGTTCAGGAGATTAATCGCATTAGATGTATAGGAGACATTCAATTTTTGAAAGTTACTTTGCAAGCAGTTACCGCTCTTCTCCATGTAACCCAGGAAAGGGTGTTTTCTGCTCTCATAGGGGCCCATTACTCTTTATGTGAAAAATGGGGCACCACTTTCAAGAATTTTTATTCGAAAGGGTCGACCTTATTATCTTATTTTTGGTTAAACCTGTTACTTACTTTTTTCGGTCTCTTTTGCCGAATTACTAAGTTACGAGAACGTAAACACACCGACAATGGTTGTCAAATGGTAGTGCGGGACAAACCTAGACACAAAGATACTCACT
>NC_069004.1:29137265-29137791 GCF_001194135.2 Octopus bimaculoides
ATATATATATATATATATATATATATAATATATATATACATATGTAACTAGGTATGCATGTATGTGTATATGTGTTATATGTATGAAAATGTATGAGTGTATATATAACTCTGCATATGTATATATATGTATGTATGTATGTATTTGTCGAAAAATGTGTGTATGCTCCAGGGCAAGAAGGTTATCAAATCTAATTCTACAGAAATATCCCATCGGATATTAACTTTCCTTTGCTTCATTGGTTACTGGCATTGAACTTCGGTATAGACTTAATGAACTAATTAAACACACACGCATGCGCGCATTCGCTTACGTCTATACACAGTATGTATGTATGTATGTATGTATACGCGCAAACAACGTTATCATCAGTACAATATATGTTCACAGAAATACACACACACACACACACACATATATACATATACATATATATATACATATATATATATATATATATATATATATAATATCTATGTTCTTGTGTGTGAGCGTGTGTGAGGGGGATCTGTGTGTGCATGTACGC
>NC_069004.1:29138162-29141697 GCF_001194135.2 Octopus bimaculoides
TATATATATATATATATATATATATATATGTATGTATGTTTGAGTATGTGTTTTCAAATATTAGTCTGTCAGCGAAAGAGAAGGAAAGAAGTATCTTTCCTGTATATGTTAAAGAATACATCGGTGATATACAAGCGAATGTAGGAAGAATTGCTTTAAGTCCATTTTATAAGAAGTGTATTTTAAACGTGTCGCATAGAGAGCGGATATTCCTACGGGATCAGCGGAAAGCAGACGTCATCAGAGCAAGTACTCCTCTCACACGAATGTTTCGGCCTTTTAGCTCTTGATACCCTAAAGTAGAACGACCCATCTAGGTAGTGACTCCTGCTGTTATTTAAATGCTACCTTTAGTAGGTTTTGGTCTCGGTACTTTTTGGTCCACATGAACTTGCACGCTTTTAAACTACGTTCCCTTCCGCTTACCTTTAGTTGTTTACTGTGTTACTTTTCTGTTCTGTCTACCATTCCTTTTCGTCCATAAACAACGCGTGTACACAAAAGCACGCATGTATATGCATGTGTATATTTATACACACATACACACATACGTATGCTCATATAAAATAAATAAACGCGCCTTTTTAAAGCCTAGCCAGGCTCATGGGCCCGGTACCCCGGTTTGATGGCGTATGTATTCCCCACCTGGAGGGGACGCCAGTCCATCGCAGCGTCACTCATTTTTGCCAGCTGAGTGGACTGGAGCAACGTGAAATGAAGTGTTTTGCTCCAGAACACAACGCGTCTCCCGGTCCAAGAATCGAAACCACAATCTTACGATCATGGTGCTGACACCCTAACCACTAGGCCACGCGCCTCAACTACGTATGCTCATACACAAACGTAAATACACGTATAAAACACACGCACATAGAAAGAACGACGGAGCATGTGCAGTTAAAACGTGACGTGCTAGAAATAACAGCCAAATATTACACTTCAGTTACATAATGCTTGAGGTGACGCAGTAGGTGATATCCTAGTAGATTTTACTTGGAAAAATTAGGGAGAAAAGCTCTGGCTATTGATCTGCTTTAAATTAGGTTGACAATACTGGCAACTTAAATTAACCGGAGCCGTGTTACGCATCCAATAAAGAGCTTTCTGCTGAATTTTCACGGAATATTTTCTTCATTAAGAGCAAGGAGTCGATAATGGACATCTCAACTGGAAGAGTCTTAATGGGAAGTATGTATGGGTGATATTCGGAGCTGTTGACATTTTCTTAATATAATCCTGTTCTGTCTTCGCTATAGATGTAATTTGGAAATCTAGAAGGGTGCAAGGCCGAGCGACCGTCATTTGGTATCTTATTATTTATATAAGAAAATGTTTGCGAACTGAAGATAAGAGAATATTAAAACTTTTAATGATGTTTGGGGAAACAGTATTTCGTTACGCAACCATAATATGCTATAAAGTATATTAAAAGGGTTTTTAACAAGTCAATATCGTGTTCTACTGTGTTAGCAGTGCCCTTACGTCACATGTTAAGGTTATCCCTATAGATATTCTATAGAAGTGGAGGCGCAATGGCCCATTGGTTAGGGCAGCGGACTCGCGGTCGTAGGATCGTGGTTTCGATTGCCAGACCGGTTGTTGTGAATGTTTATAGAGCGAAAACACCTAAAGCTCCACAAGGCTCCGGCAGGGGATGGTGGCGAACCCTGCTGTACTCTTTCACCACAACTTTCTCTCACTCTTACTTCCTGTTTCTGTTGTACCTGTATTTCAAAGGGTCAGCCTTGTCACACTCTGTGTCATGCTGAATATCCCCGAGAACTACGTTAAGGGTACACGTGTCTGTGGAGTGCTCAGCCACTTGTACGTTAATTTCACGAGCAGGCTCTGTTCCATTGATCGGATGAACTGGGACCCTCGACGCCGTAAGCGACGGAGTGCCAACAACACATTCTATAGAAATTATAGGAAGCATTGACTTTTGTTAAATCGTTACGTACCTGAGACGTCAGTTGTAAACAATGAGATCGAAGATGAGAAAAGGGTAATGGGCGTATGTGAACATATTTCAGGAGTTTTTTGCTCCTTAATCAACACCCACCTGACCCCTTAATAGTAAAGCAATCCATCCGTTCGTTCCTTTCTGTTCCTTATTCCGGGGAGGTATAGTCTTCGGGCAGCCCCTCCTTAGGGTTCTATCAGAAACAACCATCATTTCACTTTCCGTCGTCTGCCGCGCTAGTTAACAAAGGATGTGTTCAGATCTTACGTAATAGGCGCAGGCGTAGCTATGTGGTAAGAAGCTTGTTTCCAAACCACATGGCTCCGGTTTCAGTCCAACTGCGTGGCATCTTGGGCAAATGTCTTCTACTAGAGCACTGGTTCCCAACTTGTGGTCCGCGGACCCCTGGTGTGGTGTATATATATATACATAGTTAAAACTTACTTGCAAGGATGACGCGTGCGTTCGATCATGTAATACAACTATTATATGAGTATATGCATATATACGTACATGTATGTACGTACCTAATTCTTCGAAACGCTTAGTATGCTGGCAGCTGATGAAGGAAATGTTCTCTATGTGGCCTGTGTGTTTTCTGTACTCTGTTTATCATTTTGTCCACGTTTTTTTGCAATGTCCTGTACCCAGATATGCATCTATATATACATGTAGATGTAGGTATGTACATACATGTACGTATATATGCATATACTCATATATTATGTGTATTATATATATATATACAGGTAAATATATGAGGTGAGATAGAGAGAGGTAAAATACGAAATAAAACAAAAGGAAAAAAGAACAAATACAGTTGGAGAGAAGAATCAAAAACAGCATAAAGTCGAGAACACCGAAGAAGAATCCTGGAAAACCTATGCTACAATGGGAAGGAAGGTCTTAATAAATAACGAATTTGATATCATTAAGCGATTTTGCGGACGGGGTATAAATTCTACCATGAAAAGAAGCTTGTATAAATATAAACATTTATCAAAGGCAAGTGACAGGCATGCATTTCATAGAGTCGATCATTACAGCAGACAGCCGTAATTGCTTTAGAGTAAATCAACAAACGGCTGCAAACAGCTTTAGTTAATTTAGTATTGAGCCAATGGCATTCACACACGACGTGTTTCATTAGAATAGGAAACATAATCGTGTTAATGCATATGAGAGAAAATTTTGACGTAAGTTTACAACTAAGCATATAGCAGCCATATTTAGATAAGGTGAAGTAAGGATAAACGCGGACGTGTTCGCTCTCTACTTCTCCTCGCTTTTTTTTTTCCCCCCACAGATTTGGAGGTTTTCGGCAACGGGGATTACGATTCTGACAAAAAAATTGGGGTTTCAAAATTTCAACTTTTAAGAATTTTTTATCTTGGTTTCCACGGTAAGTAGCTTGCTTACCAACCACATGGTTCCGGGTTCATTCGCACTGCGTGGCACCTTGGGCAAGTGTCTTCTACTATTGCCTCGGGCCGACAAAAGCCTTGTGAGTGGATTTGGTAGACAGAAACTGAAAGAAGCCCGTTGTATATATATATATATATATATATATAT
>NC_069004.1:29148068-29149147 GCF_001194135.2 Octopus bimaculoides
TATATATATATATATATACATATATATACATATTCTTTTTACAAATACATACACGCATACAGTATATATATATGTTTGTGTGTGTATATATATACATATATATGTGTGTGTGTGTGTGTGTGTGTGTATATATATATATTTCTTACGCATACGTACACACACACTTACTCTCACGCTCTCTCTCACTCACTTTCCCCCCTCTCTCTCCTTCTCTGTCTCTCACAAGCACAGACGTACAAATACACACGTTCGCACACACTACACGCATCCATCTGCAATGGCTGCTACTAATTAAACAGCATTTAAGCGCTTATCATTTCATTTTGAAAAGCTGCGAAGACGCCGGTTTTAATGATTAAGTATATTTATTTATGGCATTCAACAGTGCGATAAATGGCAGTAATTATTTGACGACTATTGAGAGCAGACATGTCTGTAAACCGATCCTGTGATCTCTCCACTTCACAGGTCGCAAATAAATGTGTCTGTGATCTTCAAGGATATCCCAAGAGCAATAAGCGAATGTACCTGAAGTGGTTGTAAAGGAGACTAGCTATAAACATACATCATATGTGCACACAGAGACGTTTCACTCGCTTACATATGTATATATATATATATATATATATATATATATATATATATATATATATATATACATATATGGTAGATGGATACGCACATACGTACAAACATACATACATATATACATATCTGTATGTATGCATATGTATATACATATATATATATATATGTATGTAAATATGTATATATATGTATGTATATTGTATATATGTATATATATACAGAGAGAGAGAGAGAGAGAGCGAAGGAGAGAGAGAGAGAGAGAGAAGGAGAGAGAGAGGAAGAGGGAGATAGATAGATAGATAGATTGATAGATAGATAGATAGACAGACAGACAGTTAGATAGATAGATAGATAGATAGATAGATAGATAGATAGATAGATAGATAGATAGATAGATAGATAGATACTACAATAGTATTTTTTGTACTGCTCTTAATTTATGCATGTAATTTAAATGGATGTCTGGAAAACCTTTTAACGAAACATAAATG
>NC_069004.1:29151993-29153882 GCF_001194135.2 Octopus bimaculoides
TATATATATATATAAAACCGTCATCAGCACGACCATAACACATTTTATATTCAGTAACCAAGGCTCATTGACTTATACAAAAACCGTTGAAGTGACATGATGATGAATAGAGTTCGAAACGTCGTGTAAATGCAATTGTTGAAAACATTAAAGATCCGAGAAATTATAGTCGTGTCTTTTAACCGGTTTTATACTAAGTCATTCCTCCATTTCATCAAATAGTCTAGCTAATAGTGGAATGGATGTAAGTATATGAGTGTATGTGTGGATGTGCGTCCGTATGTGACTGTGTGTGTTACCGTGTACGCGCGGGTGTGTGTGTGTTTGTGTGTGAGTGTGTGACGGCTAAATGAAAAGTAAAGATGGCAGATAATTTGAGTTTACAAAACAATCAGATATTTTCCAGACAGCGACGCCGTTTAATTAATTTGAGATGATGGCTCAGATAATGGCTAATTTGTTGCACTTATTTTTTAAAAATCCCATTTTTATTACGATCATTACAAATGCCCTCTTATGTTTGTATGTATGTATGTATATATATACATGTGTGTGTCTATGTGTGTTTGTGTATACATGTATACGTACATAGGCTCCGAGAGAAGTTGTAAGGTGGTGCATAAACACTAAGTTCTGAGTGCACTGCTTCTTAAAGCAGAAACAACACTAAACTGACGAAGGTGACAATGAAACTCCTGTCCTTTGTCATTCCATCAATTTCATATTTCGCTCTGCACTCCAGTTCCTTCTCGTCAAGTATATAAAACTTTTGGCTAACACTGGTGGAGTGGCGAGGGGAGGCCGGTATGCATGGGCGACTACTGGTCTTCCATAAACAGCCTTGCCCGAACTTGTACCTCGCGGGGTAACTTTCTTGGTGCAATCCCATGGTGAGTCATGCATATATATATATATATATATATACATATATCTGCATGTGTATATATATATATATATATATATATATATTTACAAACACATGTATATGTGTGTGTGTGGGTGTGTGTGCGCGTTTGTTTGTGTGTGTGTATGGGTGTGGGTGTGTACATATATATTTATATCTTCATACATTTATACGGCTAAATGTAAAAGTCAAGGGGATTATATTTTAAGGGAAATTTCGCTGCTATATTTAGGTCAACGAACCCTATAATGACTTTTTTTGTTTACTCAAGGTTCACCGTATACGTTTTAATATGACGTCGAATGAGATGGTAAAACGACAGATGTCTTCCTTAATGTGACGGCGTTTAATTAATTTCAAATGATTAATGATTATTCAGGAAGTTAACCGGAAGTATTCAGGAAATAAAGGAGTCACTTAGGGTTTAATGCGATATATGAGAATCAAGGTGATGATAAATATATTCCTTATTTCAAACACAATAATGCTTTTTTATTTTCATTAAATGTTTTTGGAAATAATATTTTTAATGTAGCTTCCCAATAAGCAACTTAAAATGAATTAGTACGCACACACACACACACACATACACACACACACACACACACACACACACACACACACACACACACACACACACACATACACACACACACATACACACACACACACGCACACATGCGCGCAAAGTTTTGCAATAGTTTTGCAAATTATTGGCTTTATTGGTCAAGTTACAACATAAGCAGTGGAGGCGCAATGGCCCAGTGGTTAGGGCGTTGTGAGTGTTTATTGAGCGAAAACACCTAAAGCTGCACGAGGCTCCGGCATGGGGTGGTGGTGAACCCTGCTGTACTCTTTCACTACAACTTTCTTTCACTCTTTCTTCTTGTTTCTGTTGTGCCTGTAATTCAAAGGGACCAGCCTTGTCACACTCTGTGTCATGCTGAATTACCTCGATAACTACATTAAGGGTTAACGTGTCTGT
>NC_069004.1:29154600-29155293 GCF_001194135.2 Octopus bimaculoides
TATATATATATATATATATATATATATATATATATTCAGAGAGAAGAAGAGAGACAAAGACAGAGAGGGAAAGAGAGAGAGAGAGAAAGAAAGAAAGAAAGACAGAGAAAGGGAGAAAGAAAGAAAATATATGTACACACCGTATATATACTTATATATATAATGATACACACACACACATGTATATATATATATATAATCACAAACATGCAAATATATGTGTATATCCCGGAGCATGTGTGTTAGCGTGGGTGTTAATTGAATGCACGTGGACCACCTTTTTATTTTTCAAATGTGTATTCATCACACGATTTGAAATAATTTTTTTCATATTAGACCCTTTTATATTTAATTTGGCGAGAATCAAGTTCCTAAGTTCGTTAACGCTTCAAAACCCTTTCTGTATGGAATCAATGTGTTGGAGTATTGTCGTGCATTGAGCACTTAGCAGTAAAGTCGCATGAAGAGTATTCTAGGATTGATACAGTGCGATCTCCGGGTTGAATAATACACGCTTCACCCGTTTCATTCCAATTCTTCGTGGGTACCCCCCACCGCGCACGTGCGCACACAAATAGGCAAACACATAAACACATACACACACAAACACACTCACATACATATATATATTTACATACATACAGACAGAAAGATAGACAGACAGACATCTAACATAGGCGCAATCGTGGCTGT
>NC_069004.1:29156079-29158737 GCF_001194135.2 Octopus bimaculoides
CACACATTCTATTCACACAAAAACACCTATATACACATACGCGCAGACATTTTATTTACACATACATATAGATACTCACTCACAAACACACACACGCACGCACACACACACACATATATATACGTATATAAATATAGGAGTGTTAATTACATCATCCAATAGTCGCTTGACTGCTAGAAAGAGCAACCAAATCTCCCGAAAATGTCGTTTAGACAAAGTCACAATGTTTATTGTGATCAAGGTGTCCTTGCTCATAGACAGATGTGGTGATGGCCACGGCTGGAATGCGTTTGATTAGAGGTTTTGATGCATGACAAACGACATGAGGCGAACAACAGCCACACACAACAGCAACAGAAACACAGATACAAACGTAGAGAGCGAAATAACGAGCTATCTCCGGCATAAAGTTTCCTAGCTACTTATTTATTCCTTCTATCCATCCATACATTAACGACCGGCTGCTTTGCTCTCATATTAGTAATACACACAGAAGCATCAGTTCAGCGATATTATGGAACAACAGCAACACTATAAAACTGGTTTTCTCCGATCTTAGCGACATCAGCTCTCCGTAGCCACCTTTGTTTTTGTGTTAACTAATTCTTTATTGTCGTCGTCATCGTCCTCTCCGTTTTTATCACATCTTTGACCACCCCTACCTTTTTCTCTTTATCCTTCTTTCATATTCCTCCTCCTGCTCCTCCTTTCTCTCTCTCTCTGTCTCTGTCTCCTCCTCTCTCAGTCTCTTTCTATTTACCTTCGCCTTTAACTTTCTCTCTCCCTCTCCCACAACAGGCTATTGAAGTGTCAACTGCTTACACCTTCAATTTCCCTCTCTCACGTTACTTACTTTATCTACTTCGTTCCTCTCTTCCTCGCTCTTATTCCCTCTCCCACTTCATTGTTTCTTCCTCTCTGTCTTTTTCTCCCTCTTCCTTTCTCAGTTTCTTTCTATTTCTTTTCTTTATCTCTCACTCTTCAAACCTTTCTCTTCGCGCTTCGTTTTCTCTCTCTCTCTCTCTCTCTCTCTCTCTCTCTCTCTCTCTCTCTCTCTCTCTCTCCAACTACAGACCACTTAACTATCATAGACTCACACCTTCTCCCCCCCCTCTCACATTACTTACTCTTTCTAGCTTACTACATTCTACCCTGTTCACCTTTCCCTCTCGCTATACTACCATTGTCTCTCTCTTTCTCTTTCTATCTCACGCTCTCTTTTCCTTTATCAATCTCTTACTATCTCCCTTTCTGGCCGTTCACTTTTACTCTCTCCCTCTCCTACTGTAGCCAGTTAAGTATCATCTACTGCCATCCCCACCTTCTCCCTCTACCATTGTTTCTCTTTCTTTCACTCCCTCCCTCTCTCTCTTACTGTTTCTCTGCACTTTTACTTCCTCCCTTCCTTTCTCACTCTCTTACTATTCCCCCTTCTGGTCTTTCATATTCTCTCTCCCTCTCCCACTATAGGCCACTTAAGTATCATCTACAGACGTTTACACCTTCTCCCACTCTCACATTACTTACTCTATCTACCTTGATACATACCACTCTGCTCCACTATTCTCTCTCTGTTCCTTTCTCTTTTCTCCCCCTCTCTCCCCTTCTCAATTTCTTATTATTTCCCTTTCTTTTACTCTCTATCTTTCGCTTAACCTTTCACTCTCTCTCTCTCTCTCTCAATCAACAGGCTACTTTATCGTGACACCTTCCCACTCTCTCAATCTTACATACCTTACTCTATCTACATTCATCGCCTTTCTCTCACCTCACACCACATTTCTTTATGCTTCCATCCCTCTTTTTACCCCTCTAGGTCTTTCGCTATTTCCCTTTCTTTCTCTCTCACTCTCTCTCTCTCCCTTTCCTATTCCTCTTTCGCTTTGCTTTCATTTCCCCCTCCCCCTTTACAGTCTTAAGTATCACATACTCAGGCCATCACCTTCCTTTCTATCTCCCTATACCACTGTTCTGTCTGTCTATTTGTCCGTCCCTCTTCCTCTTTCTCTCTCTCTTTCTCTCTAATACACCGTAAACCTCCACTCTCTCTTTTTCTCTCCCCTCTCCCATCTCTTCCTCTCTCTGTTCCCTTTGCTTCTCTGGCAATGTAACTACACATGTGCTATCGATGATATTTTTCCGGCTGACGAAGAGCGCTATGCTCGAAACGTTAAGCTCTCTCCTTTCACCGAGCGTCAAACTAATACACTTATTGTGGACGTCCTCACGTTCGTTGTTTTTTCTTCTTTCCTTCGTTTTCTATTCGTCCGTTTATTTGAATTGACAATATCTCTCTTTTACCCCATCCATCTCTCTATCTGTCTGACTATCAGTCTATCTATCTATCTCTCTATCTGCCTGTCTATCAGTCTATCTATCTATCTCTCTATCTGCCTGTCTATCTCTCTATCTACTTATACATCTTTCATTGTCTCCAAAGCCTCACCCCCCAAAAAAAACAAAAAAACAAAACAATGTTCTGTTATAAACAAAACCCCCCAAAACACCTGTTTTTATATAAATAGGCTAGATCTCTGTAATTTCACAGATTTATATTTGACAAGTTCGAAAGACGAACGAAAGCGCTAATATATGTATAAAATAAATGAAAGAAGTTATTCTAAAATTCTGACGACTTTTTTTTCAATATTTACTTCT
>NC_069004.1:29159004-29163077 GCF_001194135.2 Octopus bimaculoides
ATATATATATATATATATATATATATGGTGGTTGTCTACTCCTTATACAGAGTTTGACCATCTCCTTTACCCACACCTTATTAACATCATGGCATCTGATGTGACTTTTTAAACCAGTCAATGTTTTGAAAAGACATTCACATAGATTGCACATCCGATTTGGACCACTAACAGCTGCAGATAAGTTCTGATCTTTGTGGTTCTTAAAATGTCTTTTGTGGCTTCCGTTAGATTTGCTGGCCTTCTGGAATACATTGCATTGAAAGGTGTGCACAAACATATAGGCAGAATAGTTGGTGGAAGTTCGTTTTCCATGGGTTCGCAGATGAGATTTGAGGCCAGCAAACGAAAGGCATGGTCTGTCACAAACTGTGAACACAAAAAGACCATTGTGATTCACCTTCTTTGAGCGCAGCATTCTTCTTGAAATTTCTTTTGAGTCTTGCATGCATTATCCTGGATTCTTCAAACGCTTTCACTCCTCTCCACACTTTTGTTTGCCATCCAGCTCGATTCGAAGCAAGGGTTTGTATGTATATACATGACCGGCTTCTGTCAGTTTCGACTACCAAATCCATCCACGAAGATCTGGGCTATAGTAGAAGACATTTGCCCAAAGTTCCACGCAGTGGGAATGACCCTAGAATCACCCGGTTGCGAATCAAACATGGTACCATTAAATTCGTTTGGTAAATTGCATATACAAAGCACCAAAATGTCTCTCAATTACACGATTATCCTATTTTTCCAACTTTTAAATCAAATCAAAATTGTCATATTGTATCTTTAAGCTCTAAATAATCGAATAGAAAAGAAAATGTGATTTGATATCAATAAAGCTGTTCTAGAAGATTCTGATTTTATGATGAATTAAAATAATGGTCGTCAGGATTTCTTATTTACAAATAAACGATGTGTAAAAGAGTATGAATTTTATTCCAGCTATTGCGATCATTTCGAAGAATTAAAGACAATTGATATCAATATTCATGGAGATTTGCATCCAATTTTTTTTTAATAGTGCAATAAAGTTCTTCAATAAACGAATCGTCGCTGGAAGTAAAATTTGTAAAAAGATACTTTTGAGTTGAGCGATCAATAGGCGCCATCTTGTATAGCTTCACTTTCGCACCTGTATCAATATGTACATAGGCATGTGCACTCATATGTGCATACATGCAGACATAGATTACGTTCACACATGTGTATACATATCTATCTACCTATAATATAAATATATAACGTGCATACATACATATATATACACATATCTGTATATATATATATATATATATATATATATATGGGAGAATTTACGAAAAAAACAACAACAGACGAGGACAGGTGGTGTAAACCACAAAAGGATGTATTAGTTTAACGCTTGGGAATAGAGAAAGATACTTTGGAATTAAGATAGATAGATAGATAGATAGATAGATAGAACTTTCAATGGAAAATGTAATAATTTTAGGATATAAACAAGTAATCGTATCTTAGAAACTCAATATGGAAGCTATGTTAATTATGTAAACACATTTTTTTACTAGCTATTTAATCAGTTTCTATCGTAAATAACGTCTATACGGATGCATAAATAAATGTTCATATATTTATGCATATTTTTAAATATTTATATACGGGGTGTACATGCACGCGCGTACACACGTAAGCATATATGCATGTGCGTGTGTCTGTATATATGACTGTATGTATGTACATTGGAAATTGCGTAAAAGACGCTTTAATATATTTTGTTTATTGTAAAATTATTACGAATTCATTGCACATAAACAATAAAATTTTATATGGACCCCAAGGGAGTAAGGTCAAAGCGGTAACCCAGCATGGCCGCAGTTTAAACAAACAAAGGGGAAATCATGCAAAAGATAAAAGATAAAAGCGTTAAGATAACATTTAATAAGATCGAGCACTTACTGACCTCTACTGACTTGAATGTCTTCCAGGTGCACTGGAGCATAAATATGGCAGGAATCTTGATGGTATTTGATTCAGAATTCATAAATTCATCGAGATGGTTTTGAAACATTATTTCAACAGACCAATCAACTGTACATATACGTCTTGGCATACAACTGTCCGGTTCAGCTTCTGTTGGTTTGTGTCGTTTTGTGTTGTTTAAGTGTGTATTTGTGCATGAGTAAACACGTATTTAACGTGAAATGCCAGTTGTATGTATTGGGTAACGGGCGTGGGAGCAGGGCTTTCATTATGTGCTAATACAGTTGAGAAACCTCGGATTCTGACTGACAAATATTGTCGTTATTTCAGTGAGTGGTTAAAATAAAATTTTAAAAATTTAATGGAAAAAAATTTTGCAGTTCATGGATAAGTTTATTAGGAACAAATATTCGCAGACACGTACAGATACCTACAGGCATACATAATACATACCAGTATTGTGTGTATAATAATTCTTTCTACTAAAGGCACAATGCCTTAAATTTTGGTGTTCAGTGTTCAACTGGTACTTAATTTATCGATCCCGAAAGGATGAAAGGTAAGGTAAAGTCAACCTCGGCAGAATTTGAACTCAGAACATGAAGACAGACGAAATACCGGTAAGAATTTCGTCCAGTGTGCTAACGACTCTGCCAGCTCGCTACCATTCATTGTGTGTGTATAAGAAATAGAGTGTTGCACTCACCATCTAACGATCATGATTTCAATTCCTGGATCGGGCGGTGCATTGTGAAAAGCAACGCGGAAGGGAGGGCCTCTAACCAGGCCTTTCACGACATCCTTAAAGTCAGGGACTTTCATCACCCACTCGTATATATATATATGTGTGTGTGTGTGCTTGTGTGTGTGTGTGTGTGTGTGTGTGTGTGTACATATACATATGTGCTATATATATAATCATGTACACACACACACACATTTTAGTATTCGCATGGTGTAGAAGGCTGACCATTCATAGAATTTACGATGAATGCTCTCAGCAATAAGCCTTCTTGAATTAATTTGTTATTTTCCGGATCGTATTTACTGAAGAAACCTGTTATTCAAGATATTTTCTCAAACCTGAATTCACCATGGAAACAATATGTTTGAAAGAGGCAATAACAACATCGAGGAAGAACCGAAAAGGATAAAGAAAATCCTATTAGACGTGGGCATAGAAGAAACTGAATTATATCATATATTGAATATCGTGTTCCTATGAATATAGGTCAGAATGTGTTGCAAAGAAATATACATATCAGTTTTAATCCGCATAAGTTTTCGTGCCTATATCAATCCATCCATTTCCTCCAGTCACTGTTCTATGGAGGGTTGTTGTGGGTAGAGTCTTAAGGTACTTCGTCCATAGGGTCATATTAGAAGCGCAGAGCGCCACGAGAGTACAAATTAGGTGGGCAGTAAAAAGCACTTCAAGGACACACTTAAAGCCGCACTGGAGAGCTTTGAGATCAACCCTGACATGATGCTCTTCCAGTCGAAACCGGAATCATCATGAGCTTCCCGGTGGACTTGCTTTGCCTTGCCTTTTGTACCAGTGTAAAGCAGATGTTCAGCTCATACAAGGTAATCCATGACCAGTCTGGAATATTTCTTAAGTTTCTGGAGCATTTTTACCAAGTTTCTCCGAAAAGTTTTATTGCATGGCAACCCACCAAATTATCTTCACGTTTTGACCGCATTCTACAAACGAATCAGCTGTGATAAGCAGTATTTGGTAAGATATATTCAAAGTGCTGTTACAACTACATGTTTCAGTGAGGTATAACAAAGGTTGGCAGGTCAGCTTATTAGATGTTTAGTAATAATAATGATATACTAACATTGCAATAAACTAAGAGAGTTATAAGTGTTTTTCTTAAAAGTGTCTCAAAACTGGAATGCGCCGCATATGTTGCTATTCTGTAAGATTAGCCCGCCAGTGATTATAACAACGACTACAATAAGACAATTATAAACTGTGAGAGTACAAACTGTAAGGAATGGCTGTGTGGTAAGAAACTTGCTTCCCAACCACATGGTTCCGGTTTCAGTCCCACTGCGTGGCACCTTGGGCAAGTGTCTTCTGCTTATAAGCCTCGGGCCGACCAAAG
>NC_069004.1:29163295-29164694 GCF_001194135.2 Octopus bimaculoides
TCTTCGACTAAAGGCGGTGCTCCAGCATGGCCGCAGTCAATTGACTGAAACAAGTAAAAGAGTAAGTGAAATATATAATTAATGATATTGCTTAAGACAAAAATTATTCCGTTTTTAAGATTCTGGCAACAGCATAAAATAGATTCGACTAGCATTGATAACGGATCCACTGAGTGGAGTTTGACAATGATCAAAGATATCGGAGATGAATATTTACTGCAGAGAATGAAGCACCATTTTGGCAAATAAACATCTGTTTATACTCCCACTCGACAACACACTGCTAGATAGTATCGCGAAGATGAAGAAATAAACAGGCAAAACAATAAAAATGCCATCATGGATTTAGAAAGCAGAAAAATGATGGTTGATTTATAGAAAATTATCAGTTTTATGAAGATACTTATCAACTGTAAACGAATAAAAAATAAATAAATAAATAAATAAATAATTACGTTTCTCAGCAAAGAGAACGAAAGAAGAAAATATAAAAATTGTATAGAGATATATTAAAGAAAGAATACTTGAAAAGAAAGTTATCGACCTCAAAACATGAGCTGAAAGCTGTCAATGAGACACTCTGCCATCAGAAGTGTAAGCTGAAAGGAAAATAATTAACGAGAAATTCAATCGAAATCAATCAGCATTCTACAGAGATATAAAAGGAGAATCAATAAAAGTCAAAGAGGTTCTCTTTCATGAAGATACAGATTCATCATGGAGGGAATATTCTGGAGTGAGAAGAAAAAAAGTGTTCAACAAAGATACAATCTGGTTGGAAGAAATCTGAAATCTGCAATATGAAACCTGAAAAATTGCTCGTTTGTTACTTCAAGAATATACACTCTCTTTGCTTTATAAGAAAGCATATTTTTCTTTACTCCACACATAGATAAAACACACCCTTCTATGTGAGAAACAGCTAGAGGGCATTATCAAAACGTAGAAGATATAAACCAAGGGTATACTTACTAATATTATCAAAGAATATTAGGGGAATATTCCTGTCAAAATCTTTGTAAAATGTAGGCATAACCAAACATGATCTGGAACAGAGAAAGAGAACTATATTAGGGATCAGTTACCCAATAAATGCTTACATAATGTTTAAGATGTACGAAGAAGAAATGAAAAGGAAACTTTTATGCAGATGAATTTGAACTCAGAACGTAACGGCAGACGAAATACCTTTAAGTATTTCGCCCGGCGTGCTAACGTTTCTGCCAAATCGCCGTCTTCGGTCTTAACAGCTATTATGAAGGAATTACTCTCTTCACTGTAATGATTGCGTCCAATAGGAGAAAGCGCATGTATAAGTACATATTCTTTTCTATTCTTTTGCTTGTCTCAGTCATTTGACTGCGGCCATGCTGGAGCATCGCCTTAAAGAGTTTTAGTC
>NC_069004.1:29165358-29165999 GCF_001194135.2 Octopus bimaculoides
TCTACAAAAATTACATTAATATTGCATTTTTTTTTTCTACAGAAATTAGCGACACAGTGTCTCAGAATGTCGGAATCTGTCGAGACCAGCAGAAAAATCAAGGGAAAAAAATACAATAACAAAATATTTCAAAGAAAATCTCTCTAGATTTGGAAGTGATGACAGCTTAAAAGTGCACGACCACGAGCATCAATCATTTATGTATTAATGAAATACATTATTGATTAAGTTAGCTAAGTTGATTAGTGACAGGAAGAAATACTTCATACAGGTTTGCGAGAATATGTTCTTACATTGACAGACTGATAGATAGATAGATAGATATATAGATAGATAGATAGATAGATAGATAGATAGATAGATAGATAGATAGGAAGATAGATATTTGCTGGCGTATCAAATAAAAGCCGCAATGTCTTCATGCTATTCATTCATCACTTGATGATTACGGCATGATGTATAAGAACATGTACAAACACACAAACACCCAAGTGCGCCCACATACACTCTCACACACACAAACACACACACATAAGCATTTTCAATGACACAAACGCATATTTGTTGAAATACAATTTTCAGTTGAAAATGAATAGAATATGCTACCTATCTTTATATATAAATACATATATATATATATA
>NC_069004.1:29166342-29169004 GCF_001194135.2 Octopus bimaculoides
CATCAACTTTCTCTAAAAGCAGGTAGTAATTTTACCTTGTACTTATTCTTAGTGCAACTTTTCAAGAGTACAGTTTGGTTTTAACAGTTATTTTTTCAAAGCTATAATGGAAATGACAAAGGAGCATATTCGGCATATTTTGCTTTATGAGTTCAATAAAAAGCAACAACGCAACGGAAAGTGCGAAGAATATTAATGCAGTATATGGGGAATCGGACAATAAACGTAAGCCAGTGTCAACGGTGGTTTCAGAAATTCCGAGCTGGAAACTACAGCCTAGAGGACGAGCCTCGTCTTGGAGGATCTGTAGAACTTGACGAAGATGTCCTGCAAACTCTGGTGGAACAAAATCCCATCATAACTGCTCAGGAGCTAACAGAGAAGCTTGGATTTGGTCATTCAACCGCTCATCGACACCGGCATGCCATCGGAAAAGTCAGCATATTGATCAATGATATGTTCCTCACAAACTTTCCGAGACTAATCGCGCCCAGGGAGGGAACGTGTGCTCTTCTTTGCTGTCACGTGACACGAATGAACCGTTTTTGGACCAAAGAGTAACTGGTGACGAGTAATAGAGGTTCTCTATTAAAATGTCAAGCGCCGAAGACAGTGAGTAGGGAAAGGAGAAACATCCTAGGCTAAAGAAGATCTCCACCCGCGTAAGGTGTTGTTACCTGTGTGGTGGGATGTGAAAGGTTTAGTCCACTTTGAACTTTTAAACCGAAACCAAACGATAACAAAGGAGATCTAATGAGAGCAGCTTGAGCGGCTTAAGTCAACGCTAGAAGAAAAACGACCATCTTTGGTTTGAAGACCAAAGGTTTCCGGTCGTTTGACTATCTTCTACCGTGTAGAAATTGCCTGTTCTAGGGAATTTCTTTTGTGTTTAAATGTACACCATTTTATATTTTATATTGAGAATATGTTGTCTATTGACTTTCTTTAACACATGCTAGGCCACTGGTAGTGAAATTTGTAAAAATATTTGCTACTCCATATGGTTGTGTGGTAAAAAGCCTATGGTAAGAAGCCTGCTTCTTTATGGTTGTCTGTCCTTGTATGTCCCCTCTTTGTAACGCCTCTAATGGCGAATTTCATGAAATAAAGAAGCCTACTTTTAACCACATGGTTCCGAGTTCAGTTCCACTGCGTGACACTTTCGGCTAGTGTTTTCTACTATAGCCTCAGACAAACCAAAGCCTTGTGAGTGGATTTGGTAGATATCCATATATCTATGTATATATTTGTGTGTTTGTGTCTCTTTGCTACTCCGCAATCGCTTGACAACCGATCTTGGTGTGTTTATGTCCCCGTAACATAGGGGTTCGACAAAAGAGACCAATAGAAGTACCAGGCTTACAAAGAATAAATCCCGGGGTCGGTTTCTTCGACTAAACGGCGCTACTCCAGCATGGCCACGATGAAGATGACTGAAACAAGTAAAAGAATATATATATATATATCTGCTTCTCTCTCTCTCTCTCTATATATATATATATATATATATATATATATACATCCATCTATCTAGCTAGCTATCTACCTATCTATCTATGTACTTAATTTATCCGTTTGTTTGTCTGTGTATTTATCTAATTTTCTATTTATGTAACTATGTATGGATATATATTTACACACATGCATACATACATACATATATATATAGATAGATACATACATACACATATATATATTGTATGACACCTATTCGCTCCCTCTGTATAAAAGTACATATAAATAGCACAACTATGTTTGCATGTTTATACACACACATATATATATACATACATACAATATATATATATATATATATATATATATATATATATATATATATATATATATATATATATATATATATATATATATATATATATATATATATAATACATACATATATGGGATTGGTTTGTCTCAGCTTCCATCTACTGAATTCATTTAAAAGGCTTTCGTCTGCAACGTAGTGGAACTGAACCTAGAACCACATGGCTGGAAAGCAAGCTTCTTACCACGCAGCCATACAAATTAACCTAAATCTCCTGCAAATCTTATAAGACCGCGTTGACAGTGTGTATAATAAATTATGTTGCACCTTACATGTATGTAGATTACCGCAATAGCTGCTGATAATCTCTTCAGTATTATACGTCATGTCAGCGAGTGTATATAGAGAGAGTGTATATAGAATGAGTGTATATAGAGTGAGTGTATATAACAGCTATACATTTGAAATGATTGTGGTTTTCGATTGTAGGTGAAATGAACGCAGTAACACTTGTGCGCCAGAGGCTAAAGTTTATTATAGTAATTTCGTTAGTGTATGGAGACTGTGAAAATATTAGTAGCACTAGTAGCAGCGGCAGGGGCAGCGGCAGTAGCAGCAGCAGCAGCAACAGTAGTAGTAGTAGTAGTAGTAGTAGTAGTAGTAGTAGTAGTTGGTAGTGGTGATGGGGCTGGTGATTGCAAAAATAGTCTTGGTGTTGGTAGTAGTAGTTGTCGAAGTAGCAACATTAGTTGTAGTTGCTGTAGCAACAGCTTTCTGAGTAGTACCAGCTGTAGTGGTGGCGGTGGTAGTTGCAGTAGTAATAACTGTAGCAGTGGTAGTAATACAACAGTAAAAGTAGTACTAGTAATGCTGGTAGAAGTAGTGGTAGTAGTA
>NC_069004.1:29169736-29170314 GCF_001194135.2 Octopus bimaculoides
GTGGTAGTGTTGGTGGTCGTAGGTAAATGACAGTGGCATAGGCGGTAGTAATTGCGGTTGTGATGGTGGTGGTGGTGGTGGTGGTGGTGGTGGTGACTTCGGGAGAGGTGGTGAGATGTCCGTGAGTGCGGAAGTGGTAGTGGTGGTAGTATCGGACG
The DNA here is from genome assembly GCF_001194135.2 of Octopus bimaculoides. Classification (NCBI taxonomy): domain Eukaryota; kingdom Metazoa; phylum Mollusca; class Cephalopoda; order Octopoda; family Octopodidae; genus Octopus; species Octopus bimaculoides. The sequence continues at coordinate 29,169,895 of NC_069004.1, forward strand.
GACAGTTCTGGAGGTGGCAATAGCTGTGGTTGTGGCGGTAGTAGTGATGGTGGTTATGGTTGTATAATGTTTGTGGTGACGGTGGTGGTTGTAGAGGTGGTGATGGTGATAGTATTGGTGGTGGTCGTGGTGGAGTTGATTCTAATTGTCGTCGTGTTAGATGCGTAGGCTGTGGTACTTGTAGTGGTGGTGGAGGTGGTTGTTGTGTTACAGTGGCTGTTAGTGGTAGTATGTGACGGTAGTAGTTTTGGTAGCAGCAATAGTGGTGATTCCGGCAGTAGTGGTTTCGAAGATAGTAGCGGTAAGGTTTCTCACGCAGTGTAGTACTGGTGTTAAGGTGTTAAGAGTGGTCAGTAATGGTGTTAAGAGCGGTAGTGGTGGTGGTGGTAGTGGTGGTGGTGGTAGTGGTGGTGGTGGTGG
>NC_069004.1:29170324-29171147 GCF_001194135.2 Octopus bimaculoides
GCAACATTAGTTGTAGTTGCTGTAGCAACAGCTTTCTGAGTAGTACCAGCTGTAGTGGTGGCGGTGGTAGTTGCAGTAGTAATAACTGTAGCAGTGGTAGTAATACAACAGTAAAAGTAGTACTAGTAATGCTGGTAGAAGTAGTGGTAGTAGTATTAGTATTAGTAGTAGTAGTAGTAGTAGTAGTAGTAGTAGTAGTAGTAGCAGGAGCAGCGTTAATGGTATTGGTGGTGGTGGTACTGGTATTATTTGTGGTAGAGGTAGCACAGCAAAAGTAGAAGTAGTAGTAGTTGTTGTAGTAGTAGTCGTAGTAATAGTAGTGATGGTAGTTGTAGTAGTTGTTGTGGTGGTGGTGGTTGCGATGGTTGTAGTGGCAGCAGCAGTAGCAGTAGTAGTAGTAGTAACAGCAGCAGCAGCAGCAGCAGTAGTAGTAGTAGTAGTAGTAGTAATGAAAGTGAAAGTGAAAGTGAAAGTAGAATATTCAATTTGCTACTATCTTCTCTGGAGACTAACGATATTTTCCACACACAATTCAGTTATTAGTGACGGTTGTGCGTGGTAGGTGTCTGGGTGTGGGCGGTGTTTAAGGGTGGTACTGTAGGATGGCGACGGGACGGTGGTGTTGGTGGTAGAGATGACAGTCTTGGAGGTGGTGGAAGTCATTGTGGTGGTGGCGTGGCGCTTTTGGTTGTGGAAGTAGTGGTGGTGGTGTTGATGGTGATGTCTATGTATTGTTTGTGGTGGTGGTAGTGGTAGTGTTGGTGGTCGTAGGTAAATGACAGTGGCATAGGCGGTAGTAATTGCGGTTGTGATGGTGGTGGTG
>NC_069004.1:29171824-29172598 GCF_001194135.2 Octopus bimaculoides
ATGCCTTGTAATTTACTGTGAAGTTATGATGATGACGACGACGACGACAAAGATGATGATGGTGATGATAATGAGGATGAAGGGGCGGGGGAGGAGGAGGAGGATGACGATAATGGTAATGATGATGATGATGACGATGATAACGATGACGACAGCGACGACGGTCGTGATGATGACGATGATGATGATGATGATGATGACGATGACGATGATGATGATGATGGTGATGACAATGGTTATCCGACGCGGAGGTTGATAATTGATGGAGGCGTCGCTTGTGTTGATGTGATGATGATGATGATGATGACGGTGATTACGGCATCAACACAGTTTCTCCACTGGTGGTGGTGGTGGTGGTGATGCATTTTTGGTCAAGCATTAATCCTTCACATTCCTGTCCTCTCCACACTCCTCCTCCCACGCCTTTTTCTCCTCCGCCCACACCCCTGCCACCTCCGTCGACACCAGCTGCTGCCACCATCTTTACGACAGTTTATTTGCGTTCCTCCTCCTTCTCCTCTTCCTCCTCTTCCCTTGTTCCTTCTTTATTTTCTTTCCCTTTTTCTTTTCGTCTACCATCACTACCACTTCCTCCCTTATTCTTTACCCTCCTCCCCTACTACTACTACTTCTACTACTACTACTTCTACTTCTACTACTTCTACTACTTCTACTACTTCTACTTCTACTACTTCTACTACTACCACTTCTTCTACTACTACTAACACCACCATCACGAATACTACTACTACTGCTACTACCACTACCACAACC
>NC_069004.1:29173171-29174114 GCF_001194135.2 Octopus bimaculoides
TTCCACCACCGGCCTCCATCCAACCCGGCTAAAACGGTCCACCCCGTTTGCCCTCTGCTCACACCTCGACGCTGATCTTTGGCACGTTCCCTGCTCGCCATGTCTGCCCTTTGCCTTCCGCATCCTGCCACCTTGCTCTCCGGCATCCTGCTCTCCGCTTTCTCCCCCCCACCCTCAATCCTACTTTACTCTCTCTCTTGCTGTCTTCTTCTTCGTCTCTCTCTCTCCCCTATCTATCTATCTATCTATCTATATCCTTCTTTCGAATCCTCTCTCTTTTTCTCTTTGTCTCTTTCTCTCTCCCGTTCTCTCCATTCTTAATTCTCGCTCTTTTTCCACTTTCTCCTTTTCTCCCTTCGTCTTTCAGTCTCTCTTTGTCTTTCTCTGTCTCCCTCTGTCTTTCTTTCTCTCCTTCCTCATTTTTGTCTCTCCGCCCCCCTCTCTCTCTCTAACACATATTCTTCTCTTTTTTCAGGTTTCTCTTTTACTCTCTGTCTCTCTTAGTCTGTCTCTCTACTTCTCTCTCTTTGCTCTCGCCCTCCCTTTCACTATTTACCTTCTTTCATTCTCTCCCTCTCACTTCTCTCACTCCTTTTCTCCTACTCTATCTCACTCTCTGTCTCTCTGTCCCTCTGTCTCTCTGTCTCTCTATATTCGTGTCCTCCATCTCTCGCTCTCACTACCCCTCTCCTTACTCTCCTATCTTTCTCTCTCTCCCTCATTGTTTCCCTTCTATCATTCTGTCCCTCTCACTTCTCTATCTCATTCTTACTCTCTCTTTGTCTCCTCCATCTCTCTCTCTCTCTCTCTCTCTCTCTCTCTCTCTCTTTCGTTTCCTTCCGTTTCTCCCGCTCTCTCTTTCCTCTTTTCCGTTTTTCTCCCCTTTTCCTCTTCTCTCCTCCACAACTTTTCTCACTCTCTCTCTTTCTCTGATCCTCCTCCT
>NC_069004.1:29174642-29175325 GCF_001194135.2 Octopus bimaculoides
ACGATAACCACCAAGAAGGTGGTGACAGTGGCGACAACCATAGCCGTGACGCTGATGACAATGACAATGATGATGATGATGACGATGATGATGATGGTGATGATGATGATGGTGGTGATGGTGGTGATGATGATGATGATGATGATGATGATGATGATGGTGACACTGATGATGATGATGATGATGATGATGATGACGATCATGATGATGATGATGATGAAAATGGAGAACTAAAAAAAAGAAGAGGAATATAAAAGCGAAAGCGAAACTAGTCAGTGTTAGAGAAAGGGAAAAGAGCGACGACGAAGAAGAAGAAAACGCGTTCAAACTAAACAACGACAACAACAGCAACAACAACAGCAACAACAACAACAACACCGATGACAATGACGGCGAAAATCATGGCAAGACACGGGCGATTCATGACGGAATAAAGATGAGGTTGAAGAAGAAATAATCGAAATAGATTAATAAATGAATAATAAATAACTACAGCAATACTACTACTACTACTACTACTACTACTACTACTAATAATAATAATAATAATAATAATAACAATAATAATAATAATAATAATAATAATAACAATAATAATAATATTAATAATAATAATAATAATAATACTAAAAACAATAATAATAATAATAATAATAATAATACTAAAAACAATAATAATAATA
>NC_069004.1:29175524-29177533 GCF_001194135.2 Octopus bimaculoides
ATATTAATAATAATAATAATAATAATAATAATAATAATAATAATAATAACAATAATAATAATAATAATATTAATAATAATACTAACAACACCACCAACAACAACTAATAATAATAATAGCAATAATGATAATAATAATAATAATAATAATAATAATAATAATAATAATAATAATAATAATAATAATGAGGAGGAGGAGGATGATAATAATAATAATAATAATAATGATAATAATGATAATAATAATAATAATAAATAACAATAATACTAACAACAGCAGCAACAAAAATAATAATAATAATAATAATAATACCAGGCACTAGCTCTCAAGGCTTCTGATCTTAATTGATTGGAAGTGTTATCATGTCCATTGTTTTGTCTTGGTATAAAAAGATGGGCTACAGCAAATATTCTGCTCAAAACCATAGATTTGCTTGTCAGCTGTTTGAGACCTTAACCAGTTGAACATGTCCCTCAGTGGCTGACGATATGTGCATCTCTGATCACGAGCAGAAGTAGTTGGGGAGCATCATAGCCATTTGTTGAAAGGAATTCTTTGGGGTGTGGATAATTCAGCTCTGGAAACATGGGTGTTCGTTCTACATCCTTACACAACCCTTATTCAGGAACCTTTTGAACGAGATTGGCTACTCGACTTGCAGAAACTTCTAACTGGGCCCCACCTGCAAGACATGCGCTGTTTATCTTGATATGAGATTAGAATGTCACACACATATGATTGTGATGCGTATGCCTAATGTACACTTTTCAGGCGGGTAGTCATGATGGGTATACTGAGCTTCGTATATTTATAATCCAGTGTCACTTTGATGGCATGTGCTGCTCCCTCACTCAATGATAACCCTTTCTACTATAGTACAAGGCCTTAAATTTCAGGGGAGGGGGTCTAGTCGATTACATGAATCCCAGTGCTCTACCGGTACTTATTTTATCGACCCCGAAAGGAATAAAAGGGAAAGTCGACTCAAAGTAGACCTCAGCGGAATTCTATCCCAGAACATAAAGACGGACGAAATACCGCTAAGCATTTTGTCCGGTGTCGTTTCAAATTGTGGTACGAGACCAGCAATTTTCGGATAAGGGGCTAAGTCCATTACAGTGCTCAGCCGGTACTCGTATTATCGACTCCAAACGATAAAAAGTAAAATCAACCTCGACAGGATTTGAACTCATAACGCAGAAATGGACGAAATTTAGTTAAGCATTTTGCTCGGCGTGTTAACGATTCTGCCAACTCGCAACAACAATTGAACTGAGCGAAACGTAGCAATGGAATACAAGTTCTAAATGATGGGCGTATAAGAGAAGCGAACGGAAAGGGTTACAAGTGTCTTCGTATTGTACAATACGGTCAAATGATGAACACCAAGGTGAAGGAAAAGCTTTCTTCTGAGGATTTCACCAGAAGACAGTAAAAGTTATGTAGATCCGCGATGAATGCGGGGAAACTTGATCATAGGCATCAACGCATGGGCTGTAGGTGCTGTATGCTACTGCGCAGATTTTGTGGAACAGACAAATGAGGAACTGTCATTATAGACAGAAAGATTAAGAAGATAATGGCTATGCATGGGTGCCCTTATACTAGAAGTAACGTAACGTGAGTTTTTACTGACCCGGGAAGGGAGATGTAAGAAGATTGATCGGAACAGAGGATAGTGATTGGAAATAGATGAAGTCTATTTCAACAACAACAGCAACAACAACAATAATAATAATAATGTTTTATCTGTCTGAGGTCCTTGTTGTGACTTGACAGATAGCTAAAGACTCCGCTTCATTTTTACACACACTATGTTATGAAGGAATAATAATAATAATAATAATAATAATAATAATAATAATAATAATAATAATAATAATATCGACCTGAAGAAAATTCTAACTGGGCCCCACCTGCGAGGTCATGCGCTGTTTATCTTGATATGAGATCACCATGTCGAGTACATATGGTTGTGATGCATGTGTCTGGTGTACCCTTATCAGACG
>NC_069004.1:29178565-29180003 GCF_001194135.2 Octopus bimaculoides
CATGTATGTAGAGGAAGGTAATGAAGGAAAAGTCCCATAAGTGACTTGTCTGTTTTCCTATGTTTTCATTCGGTTGTCTATAAAAAAAGTCCGTTTTTTTGTGCTTTGTTTATGTTCCCGTTCCCTTTTTGTCCACGATTTTTTGACGTCCTTTACCCAGATATGCATCTATATATACATGTAGATGTAGGTATGTACATATATATATGTATATATGCATATGCACTTGTGATTCATAGACTGATTTCAGCCTTTCGCTACTTTAATTGTTCGGTTATGATGTGTATCGTTTTAGAAAGGCAACGGTGGTAAAGAACGGTAACAGAAGGCGCAGGCGTAGCTGTAGAAGCTTGCTTCCCAACCACATGGATTCGGGTTTTGTCCCACGCCGCGGCAAGTGTCATTGGCCTGACCAAATCCTTGTGAATTTGTTTGGTAGACGAAACCGAAAGAAGTACGTATTGCAGGCGTGGCTGTGTGGTAAGAAACTTACTTAACGGTATTTCATCTGCTGTTATGTTCTGATTTCAAATTCCGCCGAGGTCGACTATGCCTTTCATCCTTTCGAGGTTGATAAATTAAGTACCAGTTACGCACTGGGGTCGATATAATCGACTTAGTCCGTTTGTATGTCTTTGTTTGTCCCTTCTATGTTTAGCCCCTTGTGGGCAGTAAAAAAATTAAATTAAAAAAAATAAGAAGCTTGCTTCCCAACAACATGGTTCTGGGTTCAATGCCAATGTGTGTACATGGTGGCTGTCTGCCCCTTGCAGAGTTTGATCAGTTTTACTACGTCTGGTTTCTCTTTCCTGGCGTAAGCTCTCAAATGACATTTAAGACTTGAAGGGCCTTTGAAGGGAGCTGATCACAAACACTGCAGCGATGTCTCATTTCAGCGTAGGCTGTATTTTCCGCTTGTTTATTATGAATGTTCAAGTGCCATTTTCAGTCCTCCAGGGGATTTGCAGGTTTTTTTGACAAACACGACTTCGGATCTGGTCAGCCGAAATGAAATATCAATAATTCATGTATGACTTGCTCGCATGGGTGAACTGGTTCGATCTCATATCAACCTGAGCTACGCATACTTTTGAGGATTAAGAACATTTAGAGAAGGAATGAGAAACAAAGTCGCAACGTATTGATATTAATCTCATTTCCACGAACTCTTCTTTTCACTGGGGCATGCTTAACTCTGTCAGTAACGCTGCTACCAAATCGAAGATCTCCACATTTCCTTCTCTGCCGTAAGTGAGTCAAGACTTTGGTAATTTAATTTAAGACACCTCAAATTTCATTTTAAAGAGAATTTCCAGCTTTGGCTTGTTGCATTTTTCTCTCCTTCTCAGCAGAAGTTCACCATAAAGCATTCGCTTAGAGATGCGCTCATTCAGTCATACATAAACACATTCATACATACATACATACATACATACAT
>NC_069004.1:29180488-29182251 GCF_001194135.2 Octopus bimaculoides
ATATATATATATATATATATATATATATATGTGTGTGTGTGTGTGTGTGTGTGTGTGTGTGTGTGTGCGTGTGTGTGTGTGTGTGTGTTTGTATAAAATAGACAAATACAGGTATGTCAAATACTTTGCAACACAAATCCGTGATTTATCTAAATTATCTTCACCTTTAGAGGTCGCATCACAATGATAAAATGCCAACTTGGTTGGGAGCGGAACAATTGCATTACAGAATTATTCCTCATCCGTCCTTAACCTCTGATCCCGCGCTTTGATCAGAGTCATTATACACGTATAATAGTCCTGCTATTTAGCCCTCTTTAGTTTTGGACCTCACTCCTAGTTATCCCTCCGGGGAACTAGCTCAAAAGTCCTAGAGTAGCTTTTAAGCTAGTATAACATAAATTATTGATTACTAAAATTATACTCACTTCCAGATAAAGAATTTATGTCGTTTTTATATTTTGTTTTTGGAATTTAACATACGGAAATAGTGTTATTTAGCGTTGAACATTTTACTTTATAAGTTCAGATTCAGCTATAGTGAGCTGTGCCTCTCATTCTTCCGACGTCCATAAAATTACGAACCAATAAAATACTAGACCAATGCCATCTCGTTCTGACAAAAGCTTCTACGCGCGACCTTAGATCCGTTTTCTTTTTACGAAGTAAAACAATTTAATTCGTTAAGCACAATTAATACCAACTATTTGCAAACACAGAACCATAAATTTGGATTTTAATGTTTCCCTCAGCTATATACGAAACAGACTTTAGGGAGCTGAAATTGGAACTAATACAGTAGACAAAACAGAAGACTATGTTTCACTGAAGAGATGAAATAACACCGAAACATGTTGAGATTGTCGTCACTCTCACCCACCTCCACTGCATTCTGTTTATATTTAATTTGGATTTTAGAACTGATTGCCATGCTTTTCAAAATCATGCTTTTTAAAATCATAATTAAATATCAAGAATACGATCTCATTTTCCTCCCGATAAGTGGGTAGAAAATAATTGCTTAAGCATTTGTGAGGAGCTGACAACAATACTCAGTGTACAAAGCAGAAAACTGTTTCATTGAAGAGACAAAATAACATCAAAACATGTCAACGTTGTTCCCACTCACTTTCTTCCCTCCACAGCGTTCTATTTATATTTAATTTGAATTTTAGAATTATCTCACATTCCATTCTTAATCATAATTATATATTAATCTTATGATCTCATTTTTCCGCGTTCAAGAAGAGTAGAGTTTCTTAAGCATTTATAAGGAAATGACACCTTTAAGCGTGTTATCCCTCGCTCCCCAGTTAACCATAAGTTATCAAAAGTCAAGTGCACACAATCGCTTTGTCAAGAAGTAATGAACGATTCATTGGCCTTGCTAAGCCTCTTCCTTTATTTCATAAATACAACAAGGCCGTTGTTATAAAAATAAAACCGGCAGGCTTAACAATATATAGACATAGAGAGAAATATGTACATGCATATTAAAATATTATTGATTAGAAGTTAAGGCACATTAGTGACTCAGAGGCTTAGAGTTTTGTGCCAAAGCGCTTGTCAAATTGGTTTGATAAGTATTTTGGCAAGATATCTCAGACTTTTGAATTACTTATATAGCCTTCACAGCTATTAATGTATACATACATACGTACATGCGCACATACACACATATGTGTGTGTGCATATGTGTATGTATGTGTGTATGTATGTATGTATATGTATGTATGTATATATATATAAATATATATATATAT
>NC_069004.1:29183743-29185162 GCF_001194135.2 Octopus bimaculoides
GGGGGGGGGGTCTACACAAGCAAAATAAATTAGGCATCCACAGAAGTATTTCAAGGGGTTATGAATAAATTTTGCCTTAGATTTAGTGCAAGAATCAGCAAGATTTGTTTCTCTGACATTTTAAATTGTTCAATCTACACGAATATATGCTTGGTTGTTTGTTTGCTTCATGGTCTTGCTTGATGGAGCTGAGCTCATCTCGAGTTAATCATACCAGAGACGTCATCATGGGTAGGGTTGACCAGATCTACAAGTGGCTCCCCCATCGCTGGTAATCCCGTGCCAACTCCTCTTCAGCCTCCAGTGTGACGTCGAGATTCTGCAGATACTCCCTAACCACATCCGGCCATCTGGTGCGGGGCCTACCACGAGGATTTTCCCAGCCTCGAATGAGAATAAAACCCTGGTAGGATTATCTAGCGAAAAACGGAGGGCATGTCGGTACCAGCGCATGCGACGAATAACTATGGGGTGGGAGTTAAATGTATGAAAAAGCAAAACAGGAAATTTGAAAGAGAAAAATCAATAGAACTAATTTTAAATTTTCGAATGGTTATGGAAGTTCACCAGAATAAAAAAAAGCAATCAAAGGGGTTCACAGATAAAAAAAAACAAAACAAAAAAACATGGCTGAAAACCAATGATTTAAATAAATAAAGAATGACTGGGCGTTGTAAAAGTAAGATATTATTTTGCAGTTGTTTCGAGTCGAGAGACCTCGTAGATAACTCCAAATTTCATATTGGCTCCTATATTGGTTCAGTAAGTATATACCGTAATGGAATCACGTGAAAGAGAGAAAGAAAAACCGAAATATTAGTTCAATAGCTGATTTAGTATTATGAGAGTTGGAATATAAAAATAGCGAGCTGGTTCTAAACTACATCATTATTATCGAATTTAACGGCGAATCTTCTTCACGTGTTGTATTTTATTAGGTTCAGTTTTTCAGTATCCGCTGACGTGATATCTAATATGTTGTGTTGAAATTATATGTTCGATAATACTTCACACTCACCAGCTTTTTTATTCCTCTCTGCAGTATTTAAGTCTACTTAAACCTAGGCAATATTTTCAAAAGTTCTCATTCGCGACACATTTTTTCTACTATCGGCGCATCGTGGCCACCGTTAAGTATTGGCTTACGGTGGTTTATTTCACGTTCATAACTGAAATGCACACACACTCACACAAGCACACACGCTCACGCACGTGTACGCACAGACACACACGTGCATGCATAGACACACACATACTCACACACACACGCACTTGTACGCACACACACACACGCACTCACACTTCATTCACACGTAAACGGAGGCATATTTAACATATACAACACATTCATGCGTGTACATTTCGTGCGTGTGTGCGCGTATATATATATATATATATATATATATATATATATATATA
>NC_069004.1:29186359-29191359 GCF_001194135.2 Octopus bimaculoides
ATCTATCTATCTATCTATCTATCTATCTATCTATCTATCTATCTATATATATATATATATATATATATATATACACACATACACACATATGAGCTTGTTGGTATGTAATCACATGTATATGTACACATGTGTTTTTATTTAGATCTCAGTATTTAATACACAATACTCAATTCTGTTACCTTTAAAGAGCAAATTATATTGAAACTCGTGTTCCCCAATACATACTTTCATGCATTTTCCTTATAGAGATGGAATAGATGATCAATCACCTGAGCATTCGAGAATTCTACTGATGTCATGTAAGAATGGATATAACTTTTCTTAATGACTGTCGTAGGTTATTCAAATTGCACATTTTTTTTAGTGTAATGCTTTCTCTATAACGTATGTTCATGTTCTTTCTTCATTCTAAGCAAATAAAACGCCTGCAGAAGAAATATCGCTCCGTCTTCGAGTTCTCGACGAAGGGGAAATCGGATGAGGTGTAAAACTGGTTTCAAATTATGGCAATTCCGGGAGCAGGAGCAAGTCGATTACATCGACCCCAGTACTCATCTGATATCTATTTTATCAACCAGAAACGATACAAAAAGATATGGCGGCGAGCTGGCAGAAACGTTAGCACGTCGGGCGAAATGCTTAGTGATATTTCGTCTGGGTTCAAATTCCGCCGAGGTCGACCGTTTGTCTCTTACTTTTTCGCTCTTACTCCTCCTCTCTCTCTCCGCTACTCTCTCTCTCACTCTCTCCGCTACTCTCTCTCTCACTCTCTCTCGCTCTTACTGTCTCTCTCTCTCTCTCTCCTTTATTGTTCGTGAGGCGTTGCTCTACTCAATGCGAAAGTAAAGATTCGTTTCACAATTCCAAAAGTCGAACACTCACAGTTATCAGTTAAATCCACACAAAAAGAATTTTTTTTTGGGGGGGGGAGGTTCTCAAAGACATCATCACTGAAACACTTGTCTCTCACTTTCTCTTTCTCTTTCTCTTTCTCTTTCTTTTTCTTTCTCACCCTATCTCTTTCTCTATCACTTTCTCTTTCTCAATCCCTTTCTCTCACATACAGACTCTCTCTCACATACAGACTCTCTCTCACACACATGCGCAAACAGACACACGTAGATGTACACAGATACACACTTATACACACGGATACACCCACCCTCTCACTCTCTCTTTCACACACACACACACACACACACACACACACACACACACAAATACAAACATACAGACGCACATTATGACAGAAACACATTATTATATGCTTCCATTATTTGTGAATTGCAATATTTTTCTTAGTTTTCTCATCATCATTTTCCGTGTATTTCAAAGCAATCCAGGTGTTTTTTTTATAACCAATACAAACATTACCAATGCTAACATTACGTAACTCTTTCCATAATACCGTTTCTCAATCTGCTGTATTTTTGAATCACTGATTCTGTCTTTATCCGTTACGATGAACTTAATCTTCGTAACGGAATAAAAATCAGAATGATGTTGATATGATATAGACGAATATGTGACACAGCCGTTGTTGTGTGGTAAGAAGCCGGCTTCTCAAACACATATCCCCGGGTTCGGTCCCGCTTCGTGGCACCTTGGGCGAGAGCTATGGCTATAGCTCTGGGCCGACCAAAGAATTGCCAGTAGATATGCTAAACAGAAATTGAAAGAAGCTCGCCAATCGTAACTCCCACAAATTTATAAATCGGAATATTACACTGAGGGGCACAATAGGTAAATATATTTTATTTTAAGTTCGAAACGCGTCTGTGATTAACCGAAGTCGTGTGAACTCATCATTTTTCTTTTTACCAACATAAAAAAGTGTGTTATTGTCTTGGAGGTTTTTATATTTTTATGATAGTTGAAACGACATTAGCATCTATTTCTAATTCAGTACGTGGCGAGGCACTTAGCTGACCCCTGGTTATAATTATTTTTATTTATTTATTTATGTGTTTCAGCCAAGTGGCTGCGGTCATGCTGGTGCACCACCGTATATAATTATAGAATATAGAATATAGAATTATAGAATATAGAATTATAGAATATAGAATATAATTTGCCTTTCATCATTTCGGGCTTGATAAATTAAGTACCAGGGAAACACTGGGGTTATTGATTAAAATCCCTCCCCCAAAATTTCAGGCCTTATGCCTATAGTAGAAAATTATTATTATTATTAACATCATTATTATTATTATTATTATTATTATCATTATTATTATTATTAATCAAGATGGCGAGCTGGCAGAATGTTAGAATGTTTAGCACGCTTGGCAAAATGCTCAGCGACATTTCGTCCGTCTTCGCATTCCGAGTTCAAATTCCGCCGAGGTCGACTTCGCCTCTCATCTTTTCCGGGTCGATAAAATAAGTACCAGTTGAGTACTGGGGTCGATGTAATCAATTATCGCCATCCTCAGAATGTCAGGCTTTGTGTCTTCAGTAGAAAGAATCATCAATATTATTATTGTTGTTGTTGATGGTGTTTCTTAAAACCGAAATGGAAGCGTTAATTCCTCAGTAGGTTAATTATAATTATGAGGAACTCACATTTTGTCTAAATCTATTTTCGAGTATTTCCTTTTAGAATATTTTTGGTGATTCACTTCCAGAAAATCTACATTATTGTACAATATTTTAATTATTGAAACCCCAGCTTTCAATATCAATAATAGGAAATTGCTTCTCTTTCACCAGGCCCCTGTACGATAAATAATAATCAATAAATTATTTCCATAAGTAAGAAACCATTCTTATCGCAGAGCAATCTTGGCATCAGGCTTAGAATTCTTCGAATGGTTCATTTCTTATTTAAAAGACTACTCTGAAATAATCTTCAAATGAGCGAAGTTTTAGGACAGCTGACAATATTTACAGAAAATGTAGTCAAGTTTGAATGTTCGACAATGTCACCAGTCAATTTTGATGTAGTTAAATTCAAACGTTCGACACTGTAGCCAGTCGGTTTCTATTTCGCTAAATGCAAACGTTCAACAATGTAAACTGTCCGTTTTAATTTAGCTAAATTTAAACGTTTGACAGTTTAGACGCAGACATGGCTGCGAGATTAAGATGCTCGTTTTGAATCCACACACATACATACACACACAGATGTGCATGTATAACAATATACGCACTTCAAGACATACAAAGTTACATCATTATGATATTAGATATGTGTATATATATACTTTGGGCAGGTACCTTCTACCATAACCCCGGCCGAATCAATGCCGTGTCAGTGAATTTGGTAGAGTGGAGTTTAATGGAAGCCCGCCGTATCTATCTATCTATCTATCTATCTATCTATCTATCTATCTATCTATCTATCTATACACACACAAGACTGTTGTTGACAGTGATTTCGAAATTTCGGCCACCTAAGCTATCCAGAATGTTAGAATGTTTAGCACGCTTGGCAAAATGCTCCGCGACATTTCGTCCGTCTTCGCATTCCGAGTTCAAATTCCGCCGAGGTCGACTTCGCCTCTCATCTTTTCGGGGTCGATAAAATAAGTACCAGTTGAGTGTTAGAGTCGGCCACCTAAGCACTCCAGCGATGGCTTAGCTAGCCGAAACTTCGAAGTCACTGCCAACAACATTTTTGTGTAACAATAATAATTTTGTACTCTACAAAAGCATAGAATAACTCATCAGATTCATGTAGAACTGTTTTTATTATAACTAAACATAAAAACAAACATTTTTACACACGTTATATATATATATATGTATAACTATATATATATATATATATATATATATATATATATATAGATAGATAGATAGATAGATAGCTAGATAGATAGATAGATAGATAGATAGATAGATAGATAGATAGATAGATAGATAGATAGATAGATAGATAGATAAATAGACAGACAGACAGATAGATAGATAGATAGATAGATCGATAGATCGATGTTCTTTTATTCTTTCATTTGTTTAAGTCATTTGACTGCGGCCAGTTTCTTGGTTTGGAAACACCTGCATCCACTTTGTATAGGTTCCTCAGGCTCGTTGGTAGAATATTAAAAAAATGTGTGGACCCTTGAAACCCAGGCTGGTTGTGAAGCGCGACGGCATTGTTGGGATCTTTGGTACTGTGCAGTGGCGACACGTTCTGGCATTTGTGTAGCTTTCAATGGCAAAATTTGGCACAATCCCTTCCATATATATATAGAGAGAGAGAGAGAGAGAGAAATAAAGGGAGGTAATTGGTTATCGTTTTTCGATTATCACTAATTGCGATTGAGGGTGACACGTATATCAGAATTAGAGACAACGGAATTTTTCCTTTGTGGTTTTATATTACGTAGGCGCAGGCGTGGTCATATTCGCCATGATAGATCGCTGATCACTACATCTAAAAATTTTTTCTCTCCTTGTTTCTTTCTGCGTTCCTTTCAGTTGAAGATTTTCTCTATTCCTGAGCGCTATACTAATACATCAATTTGTTGTTAACACCACCTATCTTCGCCTGTTGTTTTTTTCGTAAATTCTCCTATGTATATATATATATATATTATATATTATATATTATATATTTAGCTGCTATTTCTAGTATATAGGGCCATCACGTAGATTGTCCTCCATTAGTTGCATTCTCTTGAGCCAGTATGTTATAGCTGGATGTCAATAAATCCTTTAATATTATTCCCAAATGAGTTCGTGATCTGCAGAAAGAGCACGTTTGAAATATACACGAAACACGTTATGCTTCCTCCATATTTCAGACGCCACCCTGCCACCCCTCCATCTCGCAATACTGCAATCCCACCACCTGCTTCATATGGTATCATTCTTTACCTTGAGTCTGTAAATAGGATCAAACAGACTCATCCATATAATATTCTAAAGTATGGAATATTCTACCAATATCTATTTCGAAGGTCTCAGGGCTTTTCATGACGTTAAAAGGAAAATTATTTTTCGTTTTCTTCTTTTTCTCTCTGTTACATTAGGGATATCTTTCTCCCTTTCTC
>NC_069004.1:29193661-29194919 GCF_001194135.2 Octopus bimaculoides
AAGAAGAAGAAGAAGAAGAAGAAGAAGAAGAAGAAGAAGAAGAAGAAGAAGAAGAAGAAGAAGAAGAAGAAGAAGAAGAAGAAGAAGAAGAAGAAGGCTTGCATGGGAAATCACAAATGTTATTCAAAGTTATTGAATTAAAAAACAGGTACGTAATTATACATGTTAAACAAAATATACATATAAATTGTAAAATGAAATCCCTTTATGTTTTGTACCCATGAAGTTAAAAAAAGGATTGCATGTCCGGGCGATGAATCGAAGATTTGAATGCCTTAAAATAATTGGCTTAAAATACAAGGAAAGAAACACATACATACATACATACATGAATACATAGATACATACATATATATATATGTGTGATTTGGTTCTATACGTATATGTTAAGAATACAAATACATGTAAAACTAAATATGCTACGTTACTAAGTAAATTTATAGCACAATTCATTCGAATATTCCACCTACCTGCAATTATTGCAGTTGTGAGATTACTCTCCAGGTAGTCTGCTGAAATCATTGACATTCCGTGTTAAGGTACATGTTAGCGCATAACTTTTATATTAAGATTTATCAATACAGCTACAGTCTAAAAGTATTCTGCAACGGCCTTTCGTAGAATATTTGGATCCTGGGATAAGCAAAATAATAGAAGTTTATTAACGCGTTGCCAGTCAGCAAGGAAAACCTTCCATATTCCAATGGAAGTTATCAGACAAAAATTTGACGTCAGTTCGTTTTGTCCCATGATTTCTGTGAATTTCTCTGGAAGAAGCAAAATTGTGTAAGTTTAATAAACACGTTGCCAGTTAACAATGAAAAACTCTCATATTGCAATGAAAGTTACCAGACAAAAGTTTCATGTCAGTTGTACGTTTTGTGCAATGATTTCTACGAATGCACCTGAAGACCTGGACATTTATCTCGCAAACATGTTTCTGAATAGCTTTTTGTTCGACTCTTAGACATTTAATGGATAATATAGGTCAAAACTAATCTGACATGTGTGTGTGTGTGTGTATGTGCGTGTGTTAGTGTGTGTCTGTGTATACATACATACGAGCATGTGTATAAATATGCACATATAGATATTTAAATATATATGTGTATAAATGTGTGTGTATATATATATACACCATGTGGTTGGTAAGCAAGCTATTTACCACACAGCCACTCGCCAACGGTTAGCCACATTTAGGTGGCAAATATATTTCACGATATATATATATATATATATATATATATATATATATATA
>NC_069004.1:29196056-29197047 GCF_001194135.2 Octopus bimaculoides
GGCGCGAAATATTTCTGGGCGGAAGCTGCTCGTGAAATTAACGTGTAAGTGGCTGAGCACTCCACAGACACGTGTACCCTTAACGTAGTTCTCGGGGATATTCAGCGTGACACAGTGTGACAAGCCTGACCCTTTGAATTACAGGCACAACAGAAACAGAAAGAGTGAGAGAAAGTTGTGGTGAAAGGGTACAGCAGGGTTCGCCACCATCCCCTGCCGGAGCCTCGTGGTGCTTTAGGTGTTTTCGCTCAATAAACACTCATAACGCCCGGTCTGGGAATCGAAACTGCGATCCTATGACCGCGAGTTCGCTGCCCTTATAACTAGGCCATTGCACCTCCACACTGTGCTGATACCTGATATCTAAACAGAATTTCCTTGACTCACTACAAGGGGAAGTAAAATCATTTATGATATAATGTGAGGTTTTACCCTCTTAAGACAACAGAATCTGGTTCTACAAACGATTTAACATCGTTCGTCTTGCAAACGAAATACATAAATTAAAGCTTTTAGTTTATGGCGTAACATATATAATGGCCGTTTTTGACAGATTCACTTCTTGAGAACTAACTTGAGGTAATCGGCATTTTATTTATCTGAACAGTTCTATTCAATTATTGCCATTTCATATGGTTTTCGGAAATGTCGTATGGAGAGCTTGTTTGGAAATTGTAAACGTTTAAATTTTAGATTTTTGATCAAAAGCGAATAATAATATGATCCTTTATAGCACCTCCGGAACAGATGCGAATGAATAGAGAGGATATTCTGAAAGCGAAGACCAAGCCTCGAATGCATAAAACGGATTGGACCTTACTAAGTATACCCAACGATATGTGACTTAAATAGTTATCATTTGCATATAAATTTTATAGAAGAGATTCATATAGTCTTAAGTGGCTTCTATAATACTTATATGTAAAGCTTAAACGTTTGATACACACACATATATATGTATGTATATATATATATATATATATATATATAT
>NC_069004.1:29199532-29200498 GCF_001194135.2 Octopus bimaculoides
AAGTAGCAAGAATACTGGAGATTCAGTAAACAACACGTGGTGAAATTATGAGTTGAAAAAATGTAAAGAAAAATGGAGAAAAATGCCTTCGTTTCACATAGTTTAATATTTTTTTTTATAAATATATACATATTAAATGGGTGTTGTAAAATCCAACCGGTTTTCGCTTTTAAATTAGCTTTTCAAGGGATATTGTGTAGTGATTAATTCGCATGATGAGGGGCTTTCGCCATCTTGGTTGTTTGAAAAATAAGAACGGATTTAGAGACTGCGGCCATGTTGGAGCACTGCCAGTCGAAGAAATCGACCACCAAGACTTATTTATCATAAGCCGAGTACTTATTCTATCAGGCCTTTTAGCCTAACTGAACCATGTGGTTGGTAAGCAAGCTACTTACCACACAGTCACTCCTACGCCTTGTACAAAGTTTTCGAGGAGATGACATTTCACACAACACATGGACCAAGACAGCCCCTTTGAATTACAGGTATTACTCATCTTGGTCAGATGAGTGGACTGGAGCAACGTGAAATAAAATGTTTTGCTCTAGGGCACAACACGCAGCGGGGAATCGAAATCCCGACCTTACGATCGTGAGTCGTCTAACCCTGACCATTAAGCCACGCAGCTGTACACGAGGAAAATAAAACCTGGTTGAAACTCTGTGGAAAATGGGTGACATGGTGAAAGAACTTTCTGTTAACTCTTGCGAGCGAGGATAAATCAAAATTATTTACATACACAGAGAACAGCGTCTATAATATTCAACGCAATAAATAATTCGCTTGTTATTCTATCGCAGAGTAATTACATTGGGAAACAGCATGTTATCCATCATATCCCTAGTAAAGAGCAGAAATAGAAAATAGAGAAAAAATATAGAAAAAATATTACTGAATATTATAAGTAAATATATTTCGTGTATATGTATGTGTGTGTGTGTGTGTGTGTGTGTGTGTGTGTGT
>NC_069004.1:29201188-29205106 GCF_001194135.2 Octopus bimaculoides
TATATATATATATATATTTATATTTTTATATCACAATTCCGTTAAGGAAAGATCGACAAAACATATTCCATCCATTTGCTGTATGCTGTATTAGAATAAGACCTAGGTACGGTTACTTGCCATTGAGGTAACCCATGTGCTCCGAGCCCGTAGATTGCTTGGAGACACAAAATATGTTATAAATGTCTGCATAACCAAGTCTTTTAATGGCTAGAAACTATTAGTAGCTCTTATTTTAATACACTAAATGAATGTGTGTGTGTGTGTGTGTGTGTGCTTAGTAATGCTATATTCTGTTAGGAACATGGTCGAGTTTAAAGCTCGTCCACCTTCAGAATTGCCCAGTACTATCCGGGAGTATTATTATATACTTCCAAGTCTAAGTTGACTCCAATTTCTTCAATTATATGATAATAAAAATAATAATAATAATAATAATAATAATAATAATAATAATAATAATAATAATAATAATAATAATATATGTATATATATATCTCGAAATGAGGAGTAGATAGACAGCCGACAACTGATGAAGGGTCGTTATGTGTGTGACTTTTTTGCGTATGTAACTCGTTTGTTTTCGTACTTCATGTTGTTTACACAGTTGGTGAAGTCCTGTACCCATATATGCATATATATATATATATATATATATATATATATATATATATATATATATATATATATATATATATATACATGCCTATGTATATGTATGAATGTGTAATTTTGCATCTATTTTCTTCTTGAGTTTTCTTGTTTTTTACTCTCATCCTATCGTTTCAGTTTCAGCTTACTATACCAAGTGGGCACAGTCTGAGGATTTCGTAAAGGCACCAGACGTGTTAAGACTTATTCTTTGTAAGCCTAGTATTTATGTTACCAGCCCCTTTTGCCGAACAGCCATGTTACGGGGACGTAAACACACCAGCATCAGTTGTCAAACGATGTTGGGAGGACAAACACAGACACACAAACATATACACGCATACACACACACACACACACACACACACACACACACACACACACACACACACACATATATATATATATATATATATATATATATACATACATATATGCGTCGGGCCTCTTTCAGTTTCCGTCTACCAAATCCACTCACAAGGCTTTGGTCGACCCGAGGTTTTAGTAGAAGGCACTTGCCCAAGGTGCGACGCAGTGGGACTGAACTCGGAACCATGTGGTACGTAAGTAAGCTATTTACCACACAGCCACTCCTACACCTATGTTTATATTTAGGAATTCCTTTATTTCCTATTCTTGATTAAAAGATCAGGGACCACATAGCTCAATAAATAACGCAGTACATTTCAAATGTGAAGAGTATGGTATTTAGTCCTTGATATCGATCTCAGAGCACACACACAAGCAAAGACGCACTCCTACACGCGCGCGCGCACTCCTTGGCAGTTCTCTGTTGCATCTTATCAGAGATCAAAATTAGAATCAGCTTTCGATGAGATATAGAAAGACATCGAAATTGCTCGCGTGTGATATATAATGAATGTTATGAATAAAAGTGTGTAGACATAATTAAATACATACATACATACATACATACATACATTCTAATATACATATATACACACATAGATTAATAAATACATGCATACACACACATATTTATGCACATACACATACAAACACATGTACACACATACGTAAAAGATACATATATATATATACATACACACATTTACATGTATTCATGCGTACGTACATACATTTTAACATGCACAAATATATATACATATATACACGTATACGTACATAGGTATATGCATCAATATATGGATAAATACATAACACAGATATATGTATATATACATACATAAAAAAATATACATACACACACACTCATATATATATATATATATACGTATGTATATATATATATACATATGTATATATATATA
Source organism: Octopus bimaculoides (assembly GCF_001194135.2). Taxonomy (NCBI): domain Eukaryota; kingdom Metazoa; phylum Mollusca; class Cephalopoda; order Octopoda; family Octopodidae; genus Octopus; species Octopus bimaculoides. Next base: position 29,203,132 of record NC_069004.1, read on the forward strand.
TATATATATTATATAACTTGATACTGTGTGAACTAAGATCCCCGTTGACGGGCCGCTGGTATTTATAGAGTATTAGACACTTTAGGTATGCAAATTAAGAATCCCTTCATAGAATAACTGCTGCATTTGTTGAGTATATAAACAGTTTGGCTATTTGTTTCTCCGTTGATAGTCAAAATGTTGTGTACGCTTCTGATGACAACTCAATAAGGTTCGAAAATCGATGAAAGTTCTTCATAATTTTTTTTTCTCTCAGTCTGCGGAAAAATGGATAAAATTTGCCCTGTTTATAATTATACTATATGTTATATATTTATTATATCATACTTTGATACCGTGTGAACTAATACATAAATACATACATGCATGCAAAGTGGCTGTTAACTCGTATCTTATCCTAGATGTTAAAGTCAATGGTTCTCAGCAATCTCTGTGTTGAGATTTCAAGTCCTAAGAAACTCGGAAAACATCGCTGACACAATTACTTGCAAGAGCGAAGTTGTACAGATTCAATCAAAAGTGGGATCTTCGACTTCGTAAAGAAGCAGGTGTTATTTCGGGTTTTCCTTCTTCGGAGAGATGTCTAAACAAAATCTAAGGGTCCTTTTACTCCCTGATGTTGCATGACCGCTGACCCAAAATGAATTCATTCGACCTTTGACAGATTATGTTTTCTATTCTGCGGAGTGTCCAACGGAAACAACCTTCCTTTCGAAGCAGGTTTGGTAGGATTGCCGATTCGGTCATCGACTGTGCAACTATGAAGCTGGTTTTACCGAGTTACATGTTACTTGTAGCATTAAGATTGACCTAACACACACACACATTTATATACACATACCTGTATGCATACATGTAAACATACATACATACATACATACATACATACATACATACATACATACATACCAACTAACTTGCACATTACGAGTACAATCTGTTAGTGGAACAGTAAAATATGCAAGACTTTTCTCAAGTTTGAAATGTGTCATTTTTATTAACAACGATGCAGCTTTGTAATTTTGTCAGAAACCTGCTCGTTCTTTACAGAAGGAATATATATATATATATATATATATATATATATATATATATGTATGTATGTATGTATGTATGTATGTATATAAACAGACGAGAACATGCATACATATTTATATACATACAATCTTATGTAAGTATGAGTGATATAGCTGTTTGCGAAGACTATAAAAAATTATGTAAAGTCATAGAAGTCTGCTGCCTTATTGATGTGAATATGTCTTCGAAAACGAAAGTTAGAAAGAAAATAACAATGGACAACTGCTTCGAAACCATCAGCTTCTATATGCAGATTATAACTTCTCTTTTAAAGAGTGACCTCCTTCGGTCATGAATAAGCATGGGGTTGCACCTAGAAAGTTATCCTCTGAGGCACAAGTCCGAGTAAGGTTGTTTATGGAAGACCAGCAGTCGCCCATGCATACCAACCTCCCCTCTTCACACCATTGGTATTATCCAAAAGAAAGGGCAAAGGCCGATACAGCTTGACACCAGTGAACTTGAGCAACGTGAAGTAAAGTGTCTTGCTAAAGAACACAACACACAAGCCGATCCGGAATCGAACTCGTTACCCCATGATTGTGAGCCCGATGCTCTAACCACGGAGCCATACGCTTTTATACTATACATTATCAATATGCGTAACATGCCGACACAAACAAACACTTACACATAGGTTTAGGGTAACTAGGATCACCGGCAAACCGCTATCAAAGAACAGACTGAAGACATTAATTTGCCAAAAATGAAACCTTATTAATTTTATAATTTCCTTCCAAACACCAATATATTTGGAACTTATGAACTTGTCAAAAGTTTTGACAGATTGCAAGATCGAAACGTACTTCAGTTTATAAGGAAACCAATCAATAACTATATATCATACACACACAGAGTCGTGTGTGTGTGTGTGCTCGCGCACGTGCTTATGTGTATG
>NC_069004.1:29207515-29211521 GCF_001194135.2 Octopus bimaculoides
AATATAAACATATATAAATAGCTAAATATATAGATAGATGAACGTGGAAAGACACTACGTATGTGAGTAAGCATAAATTTATGTATACACAGATATAAACACATACATATATACATACACACATAAGCATATGTGAATATATACGTACACACACACACACACACACACACGCGCGCGCGCACACACACACACATATATATATATATATATATATATATATGGACAGATATACACATATTTATGAAAGCCTAACATAATAATTGCTAGCCATTCTCTAATAAAAGAAACTATGCATTGAAACCCCAACATAATATTTGGCAATATATGATAAATATACGCGTATATATATATATATATATATGCAGTCATGCGTATATATGTGTACAGTTACATGTTCATATTTATACGAACATACGCATGTATATATATTGTACCTGTATGTTTTTATGCATATGAGTGAGCGCTTTGCTGCAGTAAATAAACTTATTCATTTCCCGAGCTAGACAGAAATATACATCATAAGGAAAATGAAAAACAAACCTCTCACAAACACATCTTTATACATACACAAACATATACATACCTGCACATACATATAAACATATATATATGTGTGTATACATATATATACATAAATATGTGTATGTGTATATATATATGTATATGTATGCACATATATATGCATTCTTACATACACATGTATATACATATATATATGTGTGTGTGTGTGTGTGTGTGTGTGTGTGTATGTATATATATGAGTGTGTGTGTGTATTGTTTTATAAATCTTATATGTAGTATCGATTATGTAAATATGAATATTAGTCGATTTCAGTGTAAACACCCAGACACCCACAGTTATTTTTTCTAAATTGTCCCTGTAATATACACCTCTTCACTTCTTCTGTCGCCCCTCAAGGCAAAAATAGAGAAATCATTACTGATTATTATTATCATTATTATTAATATTATTGTTGTTGTTGTTGCTGTTATCATCATCATCATCATCATCACCATCATCACCATCACCATCATCATCATCATCATCTTCTTCTTCTTCCACTTCTTCCCCTTCTTCTTCTTCTCCTTCTTCTTCTCCTTCTCCTTCTTCTTCTTCTTCTTCTTCTTCTTCTTCTTCCTCTTCTTCTTCTTCTTCTTCTTCTTCTTCTTCTTATTATTATTATTATTATTATTATTATTATTATTATTATTATTATTATTATTATTATCATTACTATTGTTGTTATTGTTTTTTTCATTTCAAAGTTTCAGCTCAGAGCTGCGATTATTAGTAGTAGTCATTATTTTTATCATCATCATCATCATCATCATCATCATCATCATTATTATTATTATTATTATTGTTATTATTATTATTGTTATTGTCGTTTTTGTTATCATTATCACAAACGCCTTCATCACCACCACAGCCACCACCACCATCATCATCACCATCATCATCATCATCGTCGTGGTCCTCACCATCGTCACCATCACGGCCATTGTTGCTTTTTTTTTAATGATAAACACTCGACTGGGTTTCAATGATAAACGGCTATATAATATATAATAACGATGATATTACTTTTGATTTTCCATTAGTTTTCCTTTTCTTATGGAACTATGGGAATACACACATACACATATTGTACATGCATACATACATATACACACGTAAATATATATATATATATATATATATATATATATATACATATATATATATATATATATATGTACGTATGTATGCATGTATATTCATATATGTACATATATCTTCGTATTTTAATTGAATATAAGCAGATGGGCGAATGACCCTTAAATCTTAGTACCAAGAGAGCCATTTTATATTGAATTAAAGAATTGTTATAGAAAGCCGAATATGTAGTTATTAATAATGTGTTCGCACATATACGCATACAATCAAACCTATACACACATACACACACAGATGTATATATGTTTGTATGTATGTATATGAATGCAATAGAAGTTTGGAGCAAGTGCTGGTACTACAATACACTTACTGCGATCGAAAGACATTTCCTGAACGACCATAAATCTTATGAGATGTTCAAGAAAACTCGTGTTATTTCACCAAGAGCACTAATGCAACATTACTGCCATACAAATCGCAAATGAATGAAGAATGACGTACAAATGCTGAAATATCGAGCTTTGCCCACTAAACAGCAAATACCTAGCTTGGAATGAAGTATTGTATAAAATGCTGACCATTCGACCAGGAATTAAACAGCAAAGTACACAACTCTTGTAGAGAACGCGTTTAAAAGCCATCTGCACCAACAGAACATTTCATTTGATTATCAGCAAGTGCTGAAGATTTGGAAGTGTTTTTAGAGAACGTGATACAAGGAAGAGACCTCGGTCATCTCCAAAATAAGTTTTAGAAAACGAGGCACATATAAGAAACCACAATTTTCTAAAAAATTTTTTTATATATAAGGTAAATATATTTAAGAGGTCATGGTTGTTTACTTAAGAGAGGTGGTTTGCATCATCTGCTCTATTGTCACTCATTCATTCATTCAAGCATTCGTTCATTCACTTACTCATTCAGTCACACGCTCACTCACTCACACACTCACTCACACACTCACTCACTCATTCACTCACTCACTCACTCACTCACTAATACTCGCTCGCTCGCTCATTCATTCACACAATCCCTCACTCACTTAGTAACCCTCACTCACTTAGTAACACTCACTCTCTAACTCTCTTACTCGTTCTCTCACTCACTCACTCACTCATTCACTCACTCATTCTCTCACTCATTCACTTACTCTCTAACTCTCTTACACGTTCTCTCACTCACTCACTAACTCATTTACTCAGTCACTCATTCATTCACTCACTCATTCACTCATTTATTCGCTGACTCGCTCACTCACTAACACACACTCACTTATTCTTTCACTTACTCACTGACTCACTCACTGACTCACTGACTCACTCACTCACTCACTCATTCACTCACACACTTACTCAATCACTCACTCACTCACTCTCTCACTCACTCACTCACTCATTCACTCACTCAACTCACTCACTCGCTACCTCACTCACTCACTCACTCGCTACCTCACTCACTCACTCACTCACTCACTCACTCTCGCATTCACTCACTCTCGCACTCACTCACTCACTCACTCACTCACTCACTCACTCACTCACTCACTCATTCACATACTCACTCACACACTCACTCACTCACACACTCAGTCAGTCACTCACTCACTCATTAAGTACATAAATAAATAAAGCTTAACACCAGGAGAGAAATAGTAGCAGATTCAATCGACATATATCATTGAGAAAAGTCCCCAAATTCGTAAAAAATTACTATGCCATGGTCTACCGGACACAGTAACACATTCCCACATTGCATTTCAAAGAAAAACCAGCTAATGACATAAACATCTAGAATATAGATTCCACATATCAAACATTAAAAAAAAATTACAATTACATAAAGAAAATTACAAATGTTCGTTCTACGACGATGATTTTCGCTCGAAACGTCACCACAAGTATATTCCCAACGGACAAACAAACTTCTTCGAATTCACAAACTTCATTAAATAAATAAACGTAACCAAATGTCAATAGCAAGAAAGAAGAAAGAAGTGTTTGGGAGTGTTTGTTTGTAGATGTTTTAAACGTATCTTAGTGTGTTTCTGTGCATGTGTGCGAGTTATTTATAGATTGAACTGAAATGACCTTCGTAGAAAGCAGAAAAGTTAAATCTCTCAAAGATATCTTAATAAATGTTTGTGGTTTGTTTCTCTCTTGGCTACGATTCTCAGACTATGGAGATTTAGAAATTTGGGAATATGAAAGATTAGTTCTAAAAATAGACGAACAGCGAAAAATTGTAACATCGCACACCGCACACGACGATAATTTATATTCCAGCTCACACTGTGATCTTTTGTGGTGCTCTATACTGATAAATTCGTTATGCATTTATATATATATATAT
>NC_069004.1:29212345-29214539 GCF_001194135.2 Octopus bimaculoides
GTAATTAATGCGTAATTAACGGCAACATGTTAGACAACTAAGGTCTTAAGTTCAGAGGATATATTAATAAAGTACTTAAGCACAAATTCAATTTATTAAATTACATCCCCCCCCCCACACACACACAACACATACACACATCTATATATTTAGCGTTACGCTAAGAAGCTGTGTACGATACCAGAATTTTCGAGTTCAAATCCTTACTTCAAATCCTTGTTTGTGTATCCACGTAAGTGGTGTATGGGTCAGCTAGTTTCTACTGGCATCGAGTCGTATTAGTTGTAATAATGAAGTAAAACCAAATAGTAATATTTTAAAATTATTTTTATACGCACGTTTCTGCTGTGTATGATATATAATAGGAAATGCATCTATTACATATGAATTTCCTCAGTTAATCCATTTCAAAATATGAAGCAGTTGAAGGAAATATTTCAATATATTTGGTTAGGGCAGTTATGTGTATATGTACGCATGTACTTGTGTGTGTGTGAGAGAGAGAGGGGGAAGGAGAGAGAGAGAAGAAGAGACAGACCTGGTAAGGGAGTTTCGGGACTTTGATGAACGTTGAACCACCTTTTAGCCACTGATCTTCCCCGATCTATTCTGACCCGGTCTAGGAACACCTTTTAGGGTTCCACCAATGGGTTAACTAGCATGTGGAGCAATAGGAGTGAAGGACCCCGATTTCTCGCTAAAATTTTCTTCTAGAAAAAATTAAACTGATATTAAAAAGCAACAACCTAAAGTGCAGTTCTGGTCGTCTCTGTATCTGTTGTGCCACTCGGTGTATCACTGGTTGTGCCACTAATTGTGCCGCTGGTTGTGCCCTTGTGCTGTGCAAAACTTTATCCAATCAAAACTAATTCACGCACAAGAAATTCTTGGACTCCCGCTATGTTTCTAGGGACTTACTGACTTTAGGAATTGGTCTTACTTGCTCAAGAGTTGACTCCCACAATGAATGTGTGTGTATATGCATATCTTTTATCTTTTACTCGTTCAAGTGATTAGACTGCGGCCATGCTGGGGCACAACTTTGACGAATTCTTTGTAGAATGTATCGATCCTAGTACTTTTTTAAAACCTGGTACTTATGCCATTTCCATCGATCTCATTTGCCGAGCCGTTAGATTACCGCGACGTTGACACTCTAACACAGGTTGTCGAGAGGTGGAGGGATAAAAACACACACATACAAAGACACACGCACACACACACGAAGATACATATATACCAAATCCAAGGCTATTGTAGAAAACACTTGCCTAAGGTACCATGCAGTGGGACTGAACCCGCAACCATGTTTGGAAGCAAGCTTCTTCCCACCTAGCCACACTTGTGTGCGCGAATGCGCACACTGACATATATATATATGACTATGTGTGTGTATATATATACATATATATAGATATAAATATATATAGAGAGGGACATACACTCACATACACACATATATATATATAGATATACGTATGTAATTGTATATGTGTGTTTTGGGTTCCATTAATTTCCTTTGCGTAATCCAGACTTCAAATCATAGCACCGACTACCTCCTGTGTATCTTGGTACGCTCAGTGATTGAAAATCTCCTTTAGACAAATAACGATTCCACTGCCTCACCGCACATTCGCCATTAAACGTATGTGTGTGCGTGTGCGTGTGCGCACGCCTGCGAGCGTGTATGTGTATATGAGTGATAGTACATTATATTTGATTATATTTGTATACAAAAATTATATATATTTTTGTCTACATTCCTCTGATCTACGATGTTTGTCTATGATTTAAAAAAATTTTTTTTTTGTATTTCTTTCTTTTTCCTTTAATCATATTTTATTTGAAATATTGAAATTCCTGTCAGCGAATGAAAATATAACTCTCTAATTTAGAAAGAGAGAAAAACTGTCTTTGAATTTCGTGACTAAATTTAACTTTATATTTATCACAGGAACTGATTAGGAGAGTTATTTCAAAAACAGCCTGAATAATAAAAACACAGAAGCGCAATAGTTTTATCTTCCAGTTTCTCCCCTATTCACTATTAACAGAACCGCTGGTCTTCGTGACGTACACTCACATATACAAACACACATGTATACATACATACAAACACACACACATACACACACACACACACACACACACACACATATATATATATATATATATATATATATATATATATATA
>NC_069004.1:29214822-29216799 GCF_001194135.2 Octopus bimaculoides
TTATTTCGAGACTGATGTTTTTAAATAAGGAGTTAGAGACAATAGAATCGACCCGATATATATGGCTGGAATTAATGTTTTCTGATTTACTAAACCGTTGTTATTATTATTATTATTATTATTATTATTATTATTATTATTATTATTATGATTATTATTTTTGCTGTTGTTGTTGTTGTTGTTGTTGTTGTTGTTGTTGTTGTTAATATTATTATTATTGCTGTTGATATTATTACTATCATCATCATCATCATAATAATTATTATATATGATATGACGTATGTGATAATCTGAAAGATTTATTTGGTTTAACAAAAGAGAGAGGGGAGGCACGGAACACTTAAGGTCAAAAAACACTTAAGTAGTAAAGATGACATTCTGGAAAAGTGGGCTGAGCACTTAAAATCCGTATTAAATGAGGAAGTACAGTAATCCATCGCCATATTGTGGTTCACTTAACGCGGTTCAACTATTGCGGTTTATTATTTAAGCTTACGCCGATTCCTCCGTGGTGTTGTTTTAGATTTATAATAAAATAATATATTCAAATTATAAAAATAATAAAAGAAACTATACAATACAGTATTGCTTCTACTTCACGGATTTTCACCTATCGCAGGGGATTTTGGAACGTAAAACCCGCGATAGTCGAGGGATTACTGTAATCGATGAAATCCTTGAGAGCCCTACGATTGAGGAACTTGAAGAAGATCCTCTTTTGGAAGAGATAAGTACTGTTATTCTTTTATCCTTTTATTCTTTTATTCTTTTACTCATTTCAGGCATTTGATTGCCGCCATGCTGGAGCACCGCCTTAAAAAGGTGTTAATCGAATAAATCGACCCCAGGACTTATTATTTGTAAGCCTAATACTTATTCTAGTGGTCCCTTTAGCCAAACCGCTAAGTTACGAGGACATAAACGCACCAACATCAGTTGTCAAGCAAATGCGAGGGGACATTTTACAGAGACTCCAAGGAACTACCTCTGGTTATCAAGAATGTGGTGAGCTGGCAGAATGGTTAGCACGCCGGGCGAAATGCTTAGCAGTATTTCGTCTGTCTTTACGTTCTGAGTTCAAATTCCACCGAGGTCGACTTTGGCTTTCATCCTTTCGGAGTCGATAAATTAAGTACCAGTTACGCACTGGAGTCGATGTAGTCGACTTAATCCCTTTGTCTGTCCTTGTTTGTTCCCTCTATGTTTAGCCCCTAGTGGGCAATGAAGAAATAAGAAGTGAGGGGGATAAATACAAACACAAAGTCACACACATACACACACACACACACACACACACACACACACACACGCACGCACGCACACACACATACACACATAAACATATACATATACGACGGGCTTCCAGACGTGATCCCGTCTACCAAATTCATTCACAAGGCATTCACTCACGGGGCTCTATTAGAAGTCACTTGACCAAAGTGCTGCGGAATGTGACCGAAGCCAGAACCTCGAGAGTCGAAGGCGAGCTAGCACTTTGCAGACAGCGTCGGAACCCACCAGACAGAATATTCGTTGGAAGACATTATGTTTTGATTGTTCCTATGTACGTTATAAAATAGACTTCTTCTAATGGAACTGAATTTTATATTCAAATTTAAGCGAAAATTGGGTAAGCGGAGAATATAATTAGATAATATACTTTAAATTGGTTTTAAAGGTCATTCATTCCAAATCAGGAACTAACCAATCAGATGCCAGAAGAATTAATGAATCTATGGCATGTTCCTCTTTTATTAATTACAAATTTACTATCTATGCCAAGATTTATTCGTTCTAACCAACACGTTATCTACACAACACAAGATCGTACATAATTATATTAATACAAATGTGTAGGATGTTATACGTATGCAATTTTCAATTTTATATTCCTACGTTCATTATACAACAATTGTATATATCTACAGTGTACAATGAAGAACTCTGCTGTGTGTAATATATATATATATATATATA
>NC_069004.1:29217063-29219775 GCF_001194135.2 Octopus bimaculoides
TATATATATATATATATATATATATATATATATATATATATATATATATATGTGTGTATGTATGTATGTATGTATGTATGTATGTATGTATGTATACATAGATGCATATATACACAGATGGATATGTATACAAAGATGTATATGTATACATATAAGCACATATATGTATAAATATATATGGATCTCTCTGCCCCTCTCTTTCTATATATATATACATATATATGTATAGTGAGAGAGAGAGAGAGAGAGAGAGAGAGAAAGGAATAGATAGATAAATAGATAGATACATAGACAGACAGACAGACAGACAGACAGACAGACAGACAAACAGACAGATAGATAGATAGATAGATAGATAGATAGATAGATAGATAGATAGACACACACAACACGTAATTCCAATTATACGCTGTGTACACAATATGGAACCGGCCGCACAATAGCGCGTTCACTCGGTGCAATCATTCGTCCATCACAATGCACAAACTTCTATATACACCCTGTATACAAAGTACTTGATGCGAACACTGAACCAATACACACACACCGAGTGAACATCTATATATTCACAAAAACTAAAACAAAATAAAAGCATTATGGCGACCAAAATAATTCTCTATAATCTGGATAACGTTCGTAGCTTTGAGAGTGAACCACATGGATACCTCTATATGGTTGCTCGACATGCTAGAAATAGCAACTAGATGTTTCAGAAATCATAAACTAACGTCTTGAAAAACAAGGCAATTTGGAGAATTGTAGTCTGGGGTTTAATCTATGTCTAAAATTGAAACGAAATGGTCAAGGATGGAACGCTTTTGATCACAGGTTTGCTCACCATTCCCTACTTGGGAAGAGATAGCAACAACTAGTAACAGCACAAAAGCAGTAACAGCAGAAAGAACAAAACAAACAAACAAAAGAACAGTAGGTGTAGGAGTAGATTTGTGGTAAGTAGCTTGTTTACTAACCACATGGTTCCGGGTTCAGTCACACTGCGTGGCACCTTGGGCGAGTTCTTCTGCTATAGCCTCGGGCCGACCAAAGCATTGTGAGTGCATTTGGCAACCGATGTCGGTGTGTTTGTGTCCTCGTAATCTAGCATTTCGGCAAAATAGGCCGACAGAATAAGTACTAGGCTTACAAAGAATAAGTCCTGGGGTCGATTTGCTCGACTAAAGGTGGTGCTCCAGCATAGCCGCAGTCAAATGACTGAAACAAATAAAAGAATAAAAGAATAAAATGCTTGGTGCAAAACAAAGCGGAAGGCCCTTACGGTACTGCTTGATTTGCCAAAAAGAGCAGCCAAACGTCTCTTAAAATCCACTTAACATTTGTAAAAAGTACAAACAGAATTAACGATTACGCTGCTAACGTTCGGTAATAATTAGTGGTACGGCAACAGAGAATCTATACAATCAGTACTACATTTCGAACATAAGAAAAAAAAAATTGAAAGAAAAGTAACTGCTCGACTAAAACTACTCATGGCGGTACTCCAGCATGGCCGCAGTGCAATGAATGCAGCGAGCAATAACAAAATAGAATAAGGTATCCGAAACACACAACGCACACGCAAACCCAGAACCAAAATAACGTTCCTCTTGAGATTTTAAAGTTATTTCAGTATGAAAAATAATGGCGTTGTCCAGAGTGTAGAAATGTAATTATTTCTAAACTGTCAGACATCAAGATTATTTGGAACGGTGCCATAATAGAGGCCATTTCAATCAAGGCAGATATGATACTAATCATTCATTTCATTCCTATCGATCCCCCAATCCCCGAATAAAAATGGAATTTTGCCATGGTTTTTCCTAGAGAGAGAACAAGGAATTTTTCGAGTTATCTTCTACCAAAATATTGGCTGTGAGGTTTCGCTAAGTGAGGAATTTTTTCACACCGAAACGAAGATAATACGAGTTCCTTGAAGTGGAAGCATTAGTGGTGCAGTCAGTAAGAGGTATAGTTAAACAATGGAACTGTTGTTGAAGGTGGTAGTGGTAGTGGTGATGGTGGTGGTGGGGTACAGGTGGGATGGTGGTTGTCATGGTAGTAGCCATGGTGGTGGTAGTAGTAGTAGTAGTAGTAGTAGTAGTAGTAGTAGTGGGTGGTGGTGGTAGTAGTTGCAAAAGCAATTGTAATAGTGGTAGTCGGTGTAGTGGTGGTGGTGATGGCAGTAGTAGCAATTGTAGTAGTAGTAGTAGTAGTAGTAGTAGTAGTAGTAGTAGTAGGGACAGTCATAGTACTCGCAGTAGCAATGGTAACAGTGGTAGTGGTGGTGGCGGTGGTGGCGTCAGTGGTGGACTTAGTTGTGGTACTAGTAATTGTAGTAGTAATAGTAGTAGTAGTAGTAGTGGTGGTGGTGGTGGTGGTGGTGGTGTAGCTGTAGAAGAGATTGTAATAGTGGTAGTCGGAGGAAGTGTAGTAGTAGTAGTAGTAGTAGTAGCAGCAGCAGCAACAGGAGTACTAGTAGTAGTAGTAGTAGTAGCAGCAGCTGAGGCCGTTGAGTAACTGGTGGTAGTAAGGATGGGAATGGGGGGTTCCGAGATGATCGAGAGATTCTTGACAATCTTATCATCTCCAGTTCATGTTAATCTCTTGTCGCAGAAATATCTGACACGACAATCACAACACACCAATGCAGGATATCTCGGAGCAAGTTATCTACTATGTATATGTAGGTATATATATATATATATATATATATAT
>NC_069004.1:29220899-29221311 GCF_001194135.2 Octopus bimaculoides
AGGGGTGGATGTTACTGTCCTCCTGGGGCTAAAAGCAACAGTAACATCCACCCCTAGGGGTCAGCCACACTTAAGTGGCAATATACTACACTTTATATATATATATATATACATATATAATGTATTTATGAATATGTGTGTGTGTGGAGATATATATATGGAGATATGTATGGACATTAATATATATGTATATATGGACACACATATATGTGAACATAAATATATATATATATAAATACAAAAACATATATACATATAACACTGAGTGTTGCTAATCAATAACAATATGGAGACCATAGAAACTTTTATTGAAGATGGGTCTGGAGTCAGTTATATTAATCATGTTCACTTGAAGGCGTCTTCAGATTTTATGCTGGAGGCTTATGGCAATATATATATATATATATATATA
>NC_069004.1:29223388-29224169 GCF_001194135.2 Octopus bimaculoides
TATATATATATATATATATGTTTATATTGTGTTAATGTTCTATGAACTACAACGTTGTCTAAGACTTCGTGTATCTCTTGTATGTGTTTTTTTTATTTTGTAGATTTGTATATTCGTGCTTCGATTCTGAGAAGTGTTATGAACAAGCAAAAATAGCAATAAAATGCTATAATGGAAAAACATTATTCTTTGATTTGTTTTTTATGTAAATAACTAAAAGCATCTATTGAACACAAAAAAACGTTATTTTTGGCTTCAATTCTCTTGCTACAAGGACGTGTAGCAGAGTGAAACTCGAGTCGCACGGTAATCTCTCAGCTTCAATTTAATAAGATAGAGACTTTGTGGATGTATCATGAAGATATATACAGATAAACTTCATTCCCTTTGCCTTGTCGGATACGTAGAGTGTTCGTTTTTGGTGAGGTGAGAATTCTGTTTATTTATATATTTTTTTTTTAACAATACTATGCTGATGAGCGAAATCTAGATTCATTCTAGTAATCGCGAAATCGGTCGATACATAGTTGAGTTATTTAAAAGAAAGTTGGTTTCTTTTGAGGATTGCTTTCCTCGCATTCGGTACTAAAATGTGTTTATTTGGGAAGTCTAGTGTGTGGCATTATTCTGTAGTAATGCCCTTATATAAATATAAACGAATAATTATATTCTTGGGAATAGAAATTGTTTTACACACTGGCTTCCTGATAAAATTCTTGTAAAAGATTTTTATCCTTTTTTGAATTTATTAATCATATATATAATTATATATATATATACG
>NC_069004.1:29224803-29227993 GCF_001194135.2 Octopus bimaculoides
GAGAGAGAGAGAGAGAGAGAGAGAGAGAGAGAGAGAGAGTAGTAGCAGTGGTAGATAAGAAATTATATCAGAGCAATGACTACAGAAAATATTTACAGAAAAGTTTCAATGAAAATAAATTTTAACAATGAGCCAAAGACTCCAGTAGAAAGAATAGGACCCAGCACATTTACAAGTCGATTCTGAATTCGAAAAGACGATAGTAATGATCTCCAGAGAGCAAGAGTTCGAGAGAGAAGTGATTGGTAAGTATCAATGTTTTGACAGAGAGTACTAGACCAGAAAGTTCATCAGAACAATAATCATTAAAATAGTTATAAAAAAAGATGGAATGAAGATAAATTTCGGCGATGAGTTGATAAGACCAACCTCGTAGAAAGAAAAGGACCCAAAATGTTAACAACGAATTTCTGAATTCTATAAAGTATGTCAAAACACTTGGAGGAGACACCAAGCCAAAGATGACAGCAATATTTAATACAAGGTAGAATCATGGAATTTGTATAAAACGCAGTGGTGCAAAGCATTTTTCTACCAAACTGGAAACCAACTTAAATTCTATAAATCTTTCGGTAATATATAGTACTGAGTTGATGGGCGGGAAAGTACTTTATATTAGGCCCGGTGCCCAACCGGTACTTATTTTATAGACCTCCTCCACGAAAGGGTAATAGATAAAGTAATCTTCGGTGGAATTTGAACTCAAAACATTAAAGCGGATGAAACGCCCCTCAGCATTTTGCCCTGTGTGCTAACGATTTTATCAGCTCGCAGAATTACATCCCAACGTAGAATGAAGCAATGTAACATGCAATACTCGATACATAAATCTTTGTCTTCTCAAAGGCAAATGTCCACTGAAAATCATTGTATTCCAGACGGATGTCAACAGATATCAATAAACCGCATCGGGCTCACAAAGCAACTCTTTCCATAGTTAACTGTTCCAGCACGGCAGCTACCCGCTTCAACGCTAACAGCAAACATATTTAGATGTCGAAAGACAAAAGATATCAGAATTTTGTGTTCAGAATTAGAAAAACCATAGGCGTTTTGGTATATATCCGATTCCTGTAGCATCTGCATAACAGAGAAACGTTATATTATCGCCCACACGATATACTGCTATGATCTAAGAAATATATTTAAAGTCATGTCAACTTGCCGGCACAAAGTCCATTTAATCCTTGAAAATTTCGAAAGGGATTTTCTCCCTCGATCTACAACGATGATCAATACTGCTCACACTAACAGTTGCCATCTGATTGCTTTGAAATTCGCTGACGTGTTCATTCGATCGAAATACCTACCGAACAAAATAGCAGTTCAAGATGTGTATATTCAGCCCTTGTTTATTTCCAATACATCATTAGCATGTCCAAGAGGATACATACTGCCTACATAAAATTATATGTTGAATTATTTTTATGCATTTGTACTACAATTTAAACAAAACTATATATTTAAAAAAGACGTCATCAGCATATCTTGGACAGTATTAGTTAAACTATAGACATTCGATTCTACTCTAGGCACAAGTCCAGAAATTTTGGGGGAGGGGACCAGTCGATTAGATCGACCCCAGTACGCAACTGGTACTTAATTTATTGACCCCGAAAAGATGAAAGGCAGAGTCGACCTCGGCGGAATTTGAACTCAGAACATAAAGACAGACGAAATACCGCTAAGCATTTCGCCCGGCGTGCTAACGTTTCTTCCAACTCACCGCCTTGTTAAACTATAGACACTGAAGAATGTATCAGACTCCTGTAGCACATAGTAGATAAAAGTCATATTAAGCATCATAATACTACATCGCCGGTAGATGGCTGAATTATTCCTTGGGAAGTTCAAAGATTCTTCGCCTCCATCTCCACCGACAACCTACACTGCTTACACTACCAGGTGTCATCTCATTGCCTTTTTGTAACGCTGACATGTACAGTTCAAGATGCATATACGGAATGCTTATTTATCTCCAATATATCATTAACATGCATAAGAGGGCACGTTCTTAAAACAAAATTATATATTGACTTGTTTTTATGTTTTTGTACTACAGCTTAAACAAAACTGTGTATTTATATCCACTATGTGTTTCAGAAGAGAGAGAGAAAGCAATGCAGGAGTGTATATGAAAGACAAAGAACGAGAGAGAGGGAACGATAGCATTGCGAATATAAGGTATGCAGCTGTTGAAGCTCTATTAATATTCATGTGTGGAGGACGGTGGTTTGTTTTAAGTGTGTTTTATGTATTGCTTTTTATCTGTGTATTTTTTTCTTCGTAATTTTCTTATTTTACTGTCGTCTGCGTTGGTGAGAAAAAGGACATACATATTTCATTACAGTACCGTTGTTTGTGTTGCTGTTGGTGTCGCTGCTGTCGTTGTTGTTATTATTATTTTTATTATTGTTGTTGTTTTTTTTTAAAAAAACTGAACCACCAACTGAAAAATCGATGAATTTGGTTGTTGTTTTTTTTCTTTCTGTTAGGTATCTGTGATCAACATCTGATAACATTCAATAAAATATTTTTTGCAGTCAGAGATCGGCAAATTTAACGCCATTCCGTTCAAAGACACTGTTGCAATTACACAGTCATAATATGTAACCGTATCGATTCCATCGATTCTCGCAGTTGTGTTCCAAGTCAAGTGGCTGACACACTGCCCTTACACTGGCACATTATATCCCTCACATCTTCATTATTATCACTACTACTACTACTACTACTACTACTACTACTACTACTACTACTACTACTACTACTACTACTACTACTATCATCATCATCATCATTATTATCGTTGCAAAATTCTCTCTTGGTCTCCTTCTATTCCTTGATTTCTCTCTCTCTCTCTCTCTCTCTCTCTCTCTCTCTCTCTCTCTCTTCTGCGCTCTCCCTCTCTCTTTCTCTTTTGCGCTCTCTCTCTCTTTTGCGCTCTCTCTCTTTTGCGCTCTCTCTCTCTCTCTCTCTCTCTCTTCTGCGCTCTCCTCTCACTCTCTCTTTCTCTCTATTTTCATCTGTCTTGCCTAATATTTACATATTCATATGCTATCGACTATTTTTCATTTCTGATCAAAATTTATTCCACCAGTAAAACGAGATTCTAACATAATGAATAGCGATTTATTTTTACGACGGATTGTTCAACAGTCGTGACAATTTCTCCTATCACCCCCCCCCC
>NC_069004.1:29228026-29228670 GCF_001194135.2 Octopus bimaculoides
CTCTGTCTCTCTCTATTTCTTTCTCTCCAAAGTAGACAAGCCACTAAATTAATACCGTTGTCTCACACAGGTTATTTACCTTGAATTTATTACCCAGAACTAAGGATTTCAGTGACATCACTAATAATAGCTTTGTGAGGTCGGAGTTGGCTGCGAATAAATACGCTACAACACAGCGTATCAGCATATACGCACCTTGATTTTCTATCAACAGACGTATATATGGTTATATACACACATTGATTGTGTGACCTTTAAGAACACGGAAAAAAACCGTTAGTTTCACTTCAATATTTATATTTAATTTGTGTCAAAATATTTTCGTCGCTTTGAAACCGCGACCTGTTCACTGACAAAACTTCGTGCTGCATCTGAGAAAGTAATAGTTAGTTCATGATATATATGCGTTTGTATATATGTGTTTATGTATGTATGTATGTATGTATGTATGTATGTATGCATGTATGTATATAGCATTCTAAAGTTTTTGTGCTCCAAAGAAAGGCTATGGAATTCTATACACACTTCGTGTATCATAATAGCATCAACATATGAAATTACAGTTATATATATATACCCTTAACTATACAAGTGAATATATATACATATATGTGTGCGTGTGTGTAAGCATATGTATATATATA
>NC_069004.1:29230110-29231336 GCF_001194135.2 Octopus bimaculoides
ATAATAATAATAATAATAATAATAATAATAGTAATAATAATAATAATAATAGTAATAATAATAATAATAATGATAAGAAGAAAAAGAAGAAGAAGAAGAAGAAGAAGAAGAAGAAGAAAAGTAGGTCGTGTGAGATTACTCTAAGTGCTGCGTGAGGTATCTAACCCATCAATTTGCTATGCTTAATTCATTCAAGGAACCAGCCTGTGTTACTTTAATCGCTAGCAGAAGATTCGAAGATTGAAGATTCATAAAAATATAATGGGTTTTTATCTTTAAAGTGAAGCCAATATATAAGACATTAAAAGTAAATGTTATTGAAAGAGCTACTGCTCTCGTTTTTTCCTTCGGTTTTTGGGTTCTCTTTCGTTTTTCTTTTCTTTTCTTTTTTTTTCTTTTTTTTTGCTTGATAAGACTTTTTTAATTCTGTAACGATGAGATTCGACTGAAAATCGATTTTAAAAATGAATTGACCCACTTCCATTGTCTTAACATAATTTTCGCAACTTCACTCCTTATTTTATGTTTCCAGTAAAAGAAATTTACGTGTAGAAATCTCGTGTCTTTACTTTATAATGTTCATAAGATACAGAAAAAATTTCACCTTGGATAATATAATAACCCACAGCAACTCGATTTTGCCCCTGAAGGAACAAAAGGCTAAATGTACATACATACATACATACATACATGCAAGCAGGTACAACACTTAATACAATAACGTTTTAGTTCTCTCATGGTTTTCCTTTCCATTTATTTTCTTTTCTCATTCATTTCTGCAGAAGAAGATAGGCTCCAAACGTCAAAGACTTCTCCCATTTTTCCTGAGAGTCAAACTTTTACAACTTTGTTTGTTGATTGTTCAACTATCTCTGTCATTTGATTTTTCTTTTTCCTACAGTTTGGAAGCGTATACATACATACATGCATAGATACACACATACATATATGTAAGTTTAAGCTGTGACCCGGTCTTGAAGTTGAGGATTCGCATGTATATCTCTGAAGTATTATTACTACATTAAGATATAGGCGTAGGAGTGGCTGTGCGGTAAGTAGCTTGCTTACCAACCACATGGTTCCGGGTTCAGTCGCACTATCTGGCACCTTAAGCAAGTGTCTTCTACTATGGCCTCGGACCGACCAAAGCCTTGTGAGTGGATCTGGTAGATGGAAACTGAAAGAAGCCCGTCGTATATATGTATATATATATATATATATATAAG
>NC_069004.1:29231485-29236485 GCF_001194135.2 Octopus bimaculoides
TATATATATATATATATATATATATATATATATATGCATGTGTGTGTATATGTTTGTGTGTCTGTGTTTGTCGCCCCAACATCGCTTGACAACTGATGCTGGTGTGTTTACGTCTCCATAACTTAGCTGTTCGGCAAAAGAGACCGATAGACTAAGTACTAGGCTTACAAAGAATAAGTCCTGGGGTTGATTTGCTCGACTAAAGGTGGTGCTCCAGCATGGCCACAGTCAAATGACTGAAACAAGTAAAAGAGTATATAGATTGAACTACGCAGCACAATATAACAATCCTACCTTGTCAACCTAACACTTATGAATATCATAAAATGTCCATTCCATTTGTAAACAGCTTTTCAGCTGTTACCACGATGTCTTTTTAAATACAGTTAACATATTTTTAATGTTTATCACCCGTAGGCAGATCGTCCGACAGCTGGTTACCGGTGCAACGTGCGCCCTGTATATATTTCAAGCAGGGGAGTGAACTCCTACCATCTTCTAGCAGACGACCGAACGGTTTTTGATGCGAACTTACAAAGCATACATTCAAGCCTTCCTCTCTTTGCTTCTACCATTTCTTCCCCGCATAATGTTCCCGTATGAAAACATGTCAATAATTATTGAGATTCAAAAACATTCTTAACCGGCATCTTTTATAATACAAATATAATTATAAATTCCTTTTAAAACTTTATTTTGATTACTTTTACTCATTATAATCTAATTTGTTTTGCACAATACTTGATTGCTTTACTTGTTTAAGCCGTTATAATTGTGTACATCTCTTCATCATTTGCATTACAATGCTTGAGTTTATAAGTGCCTGCGTCTATTTATTTATTTCTCACGCTGTCTCCAAATCGAAAATCGTTCAAATTAAACGGTGTATAATATTTGATATCAACAATTATGTTGGAAGCTCAACATTCTCCAACTGGAACCAACGCAGTGTTGTGGTTACATTATCTGCATCACCAGAAATAACAGTCAAATCTCTTTCAAACCGCATATGGCGGAAGAGATAGTGTGGAGGACAAGGCTGAAAGGACTGAAGACAGACACCTTTTCGTCTTCGGCCGAGCCCTCATCGACTGTTTAAGTTCCACTTGAAGAGGAAAGTGAGGGTACAGAGGAAGTACTGCGCTCCCCCCCACCACCACCAGCAATTTTGTTGAAAGGTGGATGAATGTCGCGAAAATGGCTCGTGTGAATGGGCCTACTCTGAATATTCATCTGTAAGCCGGAGCAGTTGTGGGGAAGAGAGGTACCTACCTGGCATGCCCTTTTCAGTCAGAGTGACCAGAACGTGTGGGGTGCCTTGGTTGGCCCTGCTTGGAGCTCTCCCCTATTGAGGAATTGTGTTGTTTAATTTTTTGTTAACTGTTTTTGTTTTTTTTTTGTTTACACGCGTTTTCTGTTTTAAACCCCACATGTCCCTTGTTTTGTTCCCATATTTTTCTTTGTTTGGCCCTTGTAGCCAATAAAGAAAGGATTATTATTATTATTATTATTATTATTATTATTATTATTATTATTATTATTTCGCCGAGGTCGACTTTGCCTTCCATCCTTTCGGGGTCGATATAAATTAAGTACCAGTTGAGTACTGGGGTCGATGTAATAGACTATCCCCTTCCCCCCAAGTTTCAGGCCTTGTGCTTATAGTAGAAAGGATTATCATCATCACCATCATCATCATCATCATCACCACCATCGTCATCATCATCATCATCATCATCATCACCATCATCATCATCATCATCATCATCATCATCATCATCATCATCATCATCATCATCATCATCATTATTATTATCATTATCATTATTATTATTATGTAAGGCGACAAACTGTTAGAATTGTCAATACACAGGGCTAAACGCTTGCGCTCTGTTCACATGCCGTCGAGATCGACTTTGACGTTGCGGTCTATAAAACAAGTACCAGGGGTCGAGCACAAGGGTCGAGCACAGGGATCGATGTAATCGACTCACCCGCTCCCCGGAAATTGCTGGCCTTGTGTCAAAATATAAGATCAATATTATTATTATTATTATTAATATTATAATTATTATTATTATTATTATTATTATTATTATTATTATTATTATTATTATTATTATTATTGGATTTTACCAAGAGAACTCACGTTACACATCACTCGCGTTTGCGGATTACATTTTGTGGAATTTTATCAAAATTAGATGAGATTTTTTCTCCTGTTTATTCGTTTGATTTGTTTCATTGACAAGTGAGCAGATTTTTGGTTAGTTTTTTTGTTTTCTCCGTATTTTCTTTTATTCCTACATGTTTGTGACCTGACATTCATCGCAAATTTACAATGCGAGAAGCACTCTCGCCATGAAAGAAATAAAAAAGAAAACCGCAGAGACAAGAAAGAATAAAGAAATAGCAAAACAAAGCACATAAAATATATAAAACAAACGACAACATATTTTGAAACAAAAAAAAATATTAACGCTTTTTACGGATTTTTTGGCGAATGAAAGTGACTTGACAACCCGCGAAACAACAACAACAACAACAACAACAACAATAATTACAACAACAGCAACAATAACAGCTACAAGACATCGTTGTGTAAATCTTGTGTCTAATACGAAAATTCTTGCACATAGACAAAATCCATTCCGAGAAAGTAATTTGGCAATGTATCAGAAAAGACTCATTTTCGTTGCCTGAAGACGTAGTCCCAGAACAGGTTCTAAAGAATCAGTACTCCGTCGGTTACGGCGACAAACATTCCAGTTGATTTGATCCAGGGAACAACCTGCGCGTGAGATTAACGGATTAACGTGCAAGTGGCTGAGCATCCCACAGACACACATATCGTTAACGTAGTTCTCAGAGAGATTCAGAGAGACACAGAATGTAACAAGGTTGGATCTTTGAATTACATGTACAGCTCATTTCTGCCAGCTGAGTAGACCGGAGCAACGTGAAATCAAGTGTCTTGCTCAAGGACACAACGCATCACCGGGAATCGAACTCACGGCCTAACGATCATGAGCCGAATACCATAACCACTTAACCCCGCGCTTTCACAGCGTGATAATGATGCGGCGTACGGGCAAGAGGGTGATGGTTTTGTGCAGTTTCCTGTCACATTTACCTGATAGGATTTTACTGCAAACCACATCAGCAGCAATAGCAGTATTATTACTATTACAAAGTTCCGTATCGATCTATGTCTACGGAAGCATATCGCATTTCAGTCTTTATTAACCAACACAAATTTCCGCAAATCCCGACAACGTTTCTGAAGAATTTTTGCTGAATAAAAGACGACAATATTTGTTGCAAATGCTGCTATCCGTATCTCAAACCAAATTCCTCTTAATCTCTCGAACAATGTTCCAATGAAAAGCAGAATAAACTTCTACCGACCGATGTGGCCAAGTCTTTACTCAATTTTCTCGTAGTTTTTCTTGTCGTTTTCTGGTAGTTTTTCTTGTCGTTTTCTGGTAGTTTTTCTTGTCATTTTCTGGTAGTTTTTCTTGTCGTTTTCTGGTAGTTTTTCTTGTCGTTTTCTGGTAGTTTTTCTTGTCGTTTTCTGGTAGTTTTTCTTGTCGTTTTCGGGTAGTTTTTTCTTGTCGTTTTCTGGTAGTTTTTCTTGTCGTTTTCTGGTAGTTTTTCTTTTAGTTTTCTGGTACTTTTTCTTTTAGTTTTCTGGTAGTTTTTCTTGTCGTTTTTTGGTAGTTTTTCTTGTAGTTTTCTGGTAGTTTTTCTTGTCGTTTTCTGGTAGTTTTTCTTGTCGTTTTCTGGTAGTTTTTCTTGTCGTTTTCTGGTAGTTTTTCTTGTCGTTTTCTGGTAGTTTTTCTTGTCGTTTTCTGGTAGTTTTTCTTGTAGTTTTCTGGTACTTTTTCTTTTAGTTTTCTGGTAGTTTTTCTTGTGTTAAATATTAAAACCTTGATATCGCGTTTATTATAATTTGCTGTATCATACGGTGCCGTAGTATTGTTGTAAACTATTTTATCTGGTGTCTCTTATTTTTACATCATTTACTTGTTTCAGTCATCTGACTGCGGCCATTCTGGGGCACCATCTTGAAGAATTTTAGACGAACGACTCGATACGCCAGTTCTTACTTTCTATAAAGCCTAATATTTATTCTGTTAGTATCTTTTGCGGAACCTCTACGTTACAGCGACGAAACCACATCACGCCACACCAACAGTGGTAGTTAAGCAGTGAAGGGGGACAAACACAACGAAACACACATACGCACACATATATACATACGCACACACACACACAAATTGCCTCTGTCTGACGAGGTACAAGATCGAAACACTGGACGTCTCAGTGACTCTTGCGTGAATGAATCTGTACTATAAACGTACATTTGTCGTAAAGGAGAATTCCTTCTCTTGAGACGAAACAGAACTGCGATTAGCATATTCAAATGAGGCGGGGAGTCGCGGAACAGATAGTACGCCGGACAAAATGCTTAGTGGAGTTTCTTCCGTCTATACGTTCTGAGTTCCAATACCACCTAGGTTCTCTTTGGCTTTCGTCTCTTTCGGAGTTAATAAAACAATTATTAGTCAAGTCTTGGAGTCGCTGTGATCGACATCCCCTTCCCAAAAATGGTGGCGCTGGACCAAAATTTGAAACCAACATTCGTATTATAGTTGTTGTGGTGAGCCGGGAGAATCGTTAGCACGCCGAACAAAATGCTTAGCAGCATTTCATCCGTGTTAACGTTTCGAGTTCAAATTCTGCCGAAGTTGACTTTGCTCTCCCTTACAATTTAGGGCTTTTGTAAGAAGAACCAATAGATAGTAAAGGCTTAGCAGAGATATTTGGAATTGGAACAGGAGTAAAAAGTGGACAAAGTCTAATTTGAAACATATTGGTCTTTAGAGATACACGATTCGCAAGACAAATGAAAAGATACAAAATATAAAGATATATCGTTAACAGAATAGGTAATTTTGAATAAAACTAAGTTTACGAGACACAGCATTCTAAATTGA
>NC_069004.1:29238625-29239014 GCF_001194135.2 Octopus bimaculoides
ACGACGGGCTTCTTTCAGTTTCCGTCTACCAAATCCACTCACAAGGCTTTGGCCGACCCGAGACTATAGTAGAAGACACTTGCCCAAGGTGGAACGCAGTGAAACCGAACCCTGAACCATGTGATTGGGAAGTAAGCTACTTACCACACAGTCATGCCTGCGCATGTCTTATACACATAAATTTATGTTTGTATTTACACACACATATCTATCTATCTATTTATCTATCTATCTATCTATCTATCTATCTATCTATCTATCTATTTATCTATCTATGCACACGTACATATATATATATGTGCATGGATACACTCAGACACCTACTAATAATAATGCTGTTATCATCCTCAGCACTAACGGAAAGCAGATAAGGATAATCAGGCAGCATG
>NC_069004.1:29241638-29242491 GCF_001194135.2 Octopus bimaculoides
ATATATATATATATATATATGTGTGTGTGTGTGTGTGTGTGTGTGTGTGTGTGTGTGTGTGTGTGTGTGTGTGTATACATGCATAAATAAATGGTGCATATATTTGTGTATACACTTCGAAACACGTCCACATGCATGTATGTATATTTCTACGTACCTATGTATTTATACTTCGAAATAAGCAGACAATATCAAAATCTTCTCCATTTGTGTGCAAATAATACAGAAATATAGTTTTATATAAAATTTCATGAAATACAAAACGAAGAATTTATTAAACTAAGATGCTTACTTTAGAAATAAGTTCTTTTCGTTTTCTTTAATATCCATTCCTTGGATTACATCAATATTTATTATTTTCACCTTCTTTTCAAATATTCTGTAGAATAGGATTGGTTCTTTGTATATTAATGTGTGTTATACGACAGCGGTCTTTCATGAAGGCATATAACAGATTCATGCGATATATATCGGGAAGATAGCGCAGAGAAAATTTAATAAAAAAGCATAAAACATACAAATACGTACACAAACTCACATACACACATACATATACTCTCTCTCTCTCTCTCTCTCTTTCTTTATATCTCTGTCTCTGTCTGTATGTATGTTTCTTTCTCTCTCTATCTCTCTCTCTCTCTCTCTCTCTCTCTCTCTCTCCTGCACATACACATATAAACACCCACGCACACATGAGAAATGAAAACAAACACTTATACATTCATTCGTACACTGTCATTTTCGATCAGAAAGATATAAAACCGAGTGTTCTCCCATGTATGTACACAAATGCACACGCGCGCACACACACACACACACACACACACACACACACACACACACACACACACAC
>NC_069004.1:29243562-29244781 GCF_001194135.2 Octopus bimaculoides
ATATATATATATATATATATATATATATATATATATATATATAGACCTGTGTATGCGTATACACACATATACATATATACGCATATGTAGATAGTTAGATAAATAAATAGATAGATAGATAGATAATTAGATAGATAGATAGATAGATAGATAGATAGATAGATAGATAGATAGATAGATAGATAGATAGATAGATATAAATTTCGATAAACGATCTATATCGATACATCTGTGTGCTGAAATTATACATACATTGAGTTATTCACATAATACTGCGGAATGCATATATAGGCTGTATGTTATACAATTGTGTGACGTATATATATATATATATATATATATATATATATATATATATATATAGTTTGTGTACTGACACATAATTAATCTAGCAAATTTACATACAATGTCTATCATAAACGTACTACACACACACACATACGTATACATAGATACATTCTTCAATGCCACATAATTGTATGAGAAATGTACCCTTTTCACTTATACGTGTGTGTGTGTGTGTGTGTGTGTGTTGAATAATATCGCAATGTGTGGTCGATATTTGACGTAGTTCCTAAGACGTTACCACAAAACGTTGTAACATCGTTTGCGGAGGGACGAATGCATTAGCTGACCTCAACCGGATTAGAACCTCCGAATGCAAAATGTCGAAAAGAAATACCGTATTGCATCTCTTCCGCCGCTACAATAATTCTCTTTGCTCGTCGACAGTTTAAAAGTTACAACTAATAAAATTCCCATAACTGCAAATGTGATAAACAGACTGCATAATAGTTCAAGAAATACAGAACGCTTCATAACGGCATCTCGAGAGAGAAGTCAATTGTTTCTATTCTGTACCACGTTTCATTTCTCTTATACATATATGACAAATGAGAAGAGTATAGCAAGAAATATAAGACAAATAGTCTTTTCTATTCTAGGCACAAGGCCCGGAATTTTGAGGGAGGGGGCCAGTCGATTTGTCGACCCCACTACGCAACTGGTACTTAATTTATCGATCCCGAATAGATGAAAGGCAAAGCCGACCTCGGTGGAGTTTGAACTCAAAACTTAGAGACAGACGAAATACCGCTAAGCATTTCGCCCGGCGTGTTAACGCTTCTTATTTCTTTATTGCCCACAAGGGGCTACACACAGAGAGGACAAACAAGGACAGACAAAGTGATTAAGTCGATTATATCGACCCCAGTGCGTA
>NC_069004.1:29244791-29245374 GCF_001194135.2 Octopus bimaculoides
GACAAACAAGGACAGACAAAGTGATTAAGTCGATTATATCGACCCCAGTGCGTAACTGGTACTTATTTAATCGACCCCGAAAGGATGAAAGGCAAAGTCGACCTCGGCGGAATTTGAACTCAGAAGGTAACGGCAGACGAATCTAGTTATTCACTAGTTACATAGTAAAACAAATCTTTTCTTTGCTGCATAGCAGACCGAATCTACCTATTCAATGATTACATAGACGAAATCTTTCTATTCACTAGTTACATAGTAGAACAAATCTTTTCTTTGCTGCATAGCAGACCGAATCTACCTATTCAATGATTACATAGACGAAATCTTTCTATTCACTGGTTACATAGTAGAACAAATCTATTCACCGGTTACAAACTAGAACAAATTTCTCTGTTCACTGGTTACATAGAAGAATGAACCTCTCTATTCACTTGTTACATAATAAAACAAACTTGATTTTTAATGATACCATAGTAGAACACACCTAATCGAAATTCTCTCATTTGAACCTGAGGGTTGTTCAGCGTCCCCTTATCTCTCTTCCTTTCACTTTCACTTTCACTTTCACTTTCGTCTGCTATCC
>NC_069004.1:29245676-29247800 GCF_001194135.2 Octopus bimaculoides
TTATTATTATTATTATTATTATTATTATTATTATTATTATTATTGTTATTATTATTATTATTATTATTATTATTATTGTTGTTGTTGTTGTTGTTGTTATCATCATCATCGTCATCATCATCGTCGTCGTCATCGTCTTCTTCTTCATTTTCCTCTTATTCTTCATCACTATCATCATCATCATCATCATCATCATCATCATCATCACCACCACCACCGCCACCGCCACCACCACCTCCACCACCACCACCTTGTGTGTGTTTTAGTATCGTTATGTCCATCATGATTACTGAAGAGAGACCTGTCAAGTTTGCTTTATCAAACGTGTATTGGAATATCTGTGGACCAAATACAAACACACATCAGTACGTCACAGTTTTAATTTATGAATCAATGAGGAAATAGGCTCCATTTCTTTTCTTTTTTTTTCTTCTTTTCTTTTCTTATTTTTCTTTTTCATTTTTGTAATTTTGTTTGTTTTTAAACAGAGTTTCATTAAGTATTCTATGCGTGTTTCTCAATTTGGCAAGCAGGCTGCATCGTTCCTCTAAAAGACAAATTAATATTCTACTTATTCTAAAGGAATAATCGATATTAACCAGTTAAATGAAGAAACAAAATCTTCTACAGTTTCATAACCTCGTCTACAAACAAAACGTAACACATACTGGAGAATATGAATGAAGTAATTCAGGAAGTACCTATATTGTTATTATTATTATTATTATTATTATTATTATTATTATTATTATTATTATTATTATTATTATTATTATTATTCAGGCGGTGAGCTGACACAATCGTTAGCACGCCAGGTAAAATGCTTAGTTGCGTTTCGTTCCGTCTTTGCGCCGAGGTCGACTTTGCCAGTCATCCTTTCGGGGTCGATAAATTAAGTAACCATTTGCGTACTGGAGTCGATCTAACCGACTTCCCCCCCTCCCCCAAAATTTCGGACCCTGTGCCTACAGTAAATATTATTATTATTATCATTATTATTATTATTATTATTATTATTATTATTATTATTATTATTATTATTATTACAAGTGGGACCCGTGGAAATTCCATGGAATGGAAAAAATTAAAGGGATTTATTTAAGAAAGAAATGATAATTTGCATTTTTGTAGCGTTCATTGTTTAGCTTTCTTTACATATTCTTCACGTTTGTCTACATTCATTTTCTCACTTCTCCGTTGGGGCTGTTTTTGCCTCTTTTTATTATATCTTCTCGCTGTTCCTCTCTGATCCGTGTTCTATATCTGCGCATCCTTCGGGCAGCTTCGAACCGTGTTTCTTCTGAATCCAGAGTTTAGGCTAAATTAACCCTTATAAACAAATATCAAATTTTTTTAAGTGAGCAGACGATAAATAATATCAATTTTTTTAAGTGAGCAGACGATAAATAATTGCATTTATGCGTCAAGCGATGGACGCTATTATAATAATTAGTTCAATAAAAAAAATATATACTTTTCACTATCAAAACGTAGCCTTATCGTAGTTCTCAGGGAGATTCAGCGTGACACAAAATGTGACAAGGTTTGAAAAAATACGTCTATCTGAAAGACACAACACGACACCAAGAACCGAACTCACGACCTTACGATCGTAAACCGGGTCCCCTATCCACTAAGCTACGCACGTGTCGTGAATGCGTGCAGGTGCCTAATATATTTAAGTGTGAAGAAAATTCAAATAAGCGCAGGTGTAGTTGTGTGGTAAGAAGCCTGCTTGCTAACCGCATGCTTCTGGATTCAGTCCCACTGTGCGGCGCCTTCGGTAAGTCTCTTCTAATAGAGCCTCGGGCCGACCAGAACCTTGTGAGTGGATTTGGTAGACGGAAACTGAGAGAAGCCCGTCATATATAATTTTGATTTTTTATAAATTGATTTTAATTGAGTTTTTACCTGTAATTTTGGATTTTGTCCCTATTATTATTATCATTATATATATATATATATCGGAGTAAGCACATGAAATGTACAACAAGGTGGAAAAAAGAGTACTCAAATACCAGAGGTAGAGTAATATGCTGTATTTAAAAGCAGCAGAAATATAACAAAAAAACCGTTACTCTGAGTTTCACGTTCCCGGGAACGTGAAACTCAGAGTAACGTTTT
>NC_069004.1:29247851-29250685 GCF_001194135.2 Octopus bimaculoides
TATTTATGTACGTGTGTTTTTGTGTCTGTGTTTGTCCCCCCACCATTGCTTGACAACCGATGCTGGTGTGTTTATGTCTCCGTGACTTAGCAGTTCAGCAAAAGAGACTCCACAGAATAAGTACCAGGCTTGCAAAGAATAAGTCCTGGGGGCGATTTCTTCGACTAAAATCCCATTAAGGCGGTACTCCAGCATGGCCGCAGTCAAATGACTGAAGCGTGTAAAATAGTAAAAGAGTAAAGGAAATAACCAACGATGCGGGAAGGTATAGAGAAATTTACATCAGATTCGAGACGGGAACTGAATAACGACAGACGGCATAAACCTATCTGTAAAGGAATCTCGCGTGTCGCATCGCAACCTTCATGAATGCTGTCAGAAAAAAATTTGAGCAAAAAAAACTGTAGAACGACACATTAATACAGAAACAAAATGGCGAATGTTTGCAACGAAATAATTTAATTCAATAAAATAAATAGTTGAAACGGACAACGTATAAACAAACTTCAATACGAATGTTTAAGAGTAAATATTGTACAAACATAACGGACAGACATATTGTATTGCACATGGCAGAATGAAGTAAAAAATATATATATATTAATTTTTTTTTTTATACGGGAGCAAGTCAAATGTAGAACGGAGTACTTTTGGTGAAATTCAATGCAGACATTTCATACAATACAGACAAAAGTTTGCTTTCTTGTTTAAGAGAGCTCTATAGCAGTTTTATTATATTATATAGTCAAAGGTTTTTTTTATTTTGTGTTTTTCTTTTCATTTAAAGAGAGTTGTATGACAATTGTATTACAGAGGACAATCAGACGTTTGTTATTAAATTTCAAGGGAGCTGAGTATTGGAGAAAGAAAAAAGAAAATCTGGAATTTTAGTTTAGTCGAAAAGATCGCTTCGCAACTATGTGAATACAAGTTCAGTCCGTTCCGCAGTGGGAGTTCTTTTTGTTTTGTGAGTGAATTCAGTTGACGGAAATTTTGTGGAAGCCTGTCGTATATATATATATATGCATATATATCTGTAATATAATATGTGACTACTATTCGGTTGCCATAATAAATTTCCAAGTTTCGGATGTGGGGCGGAAACCTGCACCGGCATCTCTTCAGATAGCGAGGTAATCAAAATATATTATATATATATATATATATCGTTTCTGGATTTGGTTTGCAAGATTCTATATTTCCAAGATTCTATATGTGAAGAGCATTGTGACCAGCGATGTATAACAATAACTGTTAGTCTGGTCGATACAATGGTAACTATACACACTCTCGACTTGAGCTCTTGAATGATTATTCAACGCAAGAGAAAATTAGTAAGTATCTTTTGTCCTTTAGGTACTCCCTGGGCATTAGGTAACCCCTGAACATTAGGTACCCCCTGGACATTAGGTATGCCCTGGACATTAGGTATGCTCTGGACATTAGGTATGCCTTGGACATTAGGTACACCATGGTCATTAGATAATCCCTGGGTATTAGGCAACCCTTGAACATTAGGTACCTCCTAAATATTAGGCACCCCTTGGAGATTAGGTACGCACTGGACATTACTGTCTGGAGTCCTATAACTTATACGGACGCTTACCTGGCTTCTATGGCGTATACGTAACTTAAATCCCAAAATCCCCCTCCCCTAAACAGGTGTTATTCATTTGCATTGTCGCAGGTTTATTCAATGACAGTATAGTAAACTGGAATAATGTGAAATGAAGTGTTTTGCTCAAGAACACAAAGCAATGTCAGGTTAGGTAATCGATCCCACCATCTTGCGATCGCGAGTACAGCACGCTACTTACTAGACCAAGCGCTTTCGTGCACAGAATGTAAATAGGTAATTTTCTCTACAAGATATGATTATTTCCCTCTTTATGTGCCAGGATTCGATCTTGGCATCGTAAGCCATCAAATACAGATAATTTGATTGATTAATTCTAAAAGAGAAACTAATTTACTTCGACACGCAAATAGATCTATCAATGATTGGCTGAATTAATTACTAGCAGAATGATTGTGATAAGATGTATCTTATGTAAAATCATTTCAACTAGAGGGAGTCACCCGTGGAAATTCCACGTTTGGTAAATGATCTTGTTTCTATTTTTGATTCATTCGTTTATAGATTTTCCTGATTATGTTTCATTCTGATAAATATCTTGATTGTGTCTCCGGTTTTGTTCTATATTTAAGCTTGTTGCAAGTATAACATTCAATGTTGTTTCATTACGTTAAGTAAATGATAAAAGGCGGTGAGCTGGCAGACTCGTTAGCACGTCGGACGAAATGCTTAGCGGTATTTCGTCTGCCGTTACGTTCTGAGTTCAAATTCCGTCGAGGTCGATTTTCCCTTTCATCCTTTCGGAGTCGATAAATTAAGTACTAGTCGCGTACTGGGGTAGATCTAATCGACTACTGTGTGGTAAGTAGCTTGCTTACCAGCCACATGGTTCAGGGTTCAGTGCCACTGCGTGGCACTTTGGGCAAGTGCCTTCTACTATAGCCAGGGGCCGACGAAAGCCTTGTGAGTGGATTTGGTACGCGGAAACTGAAAGAAGCCCGTCGTATTTTCCATGATAGATCGCTAGCCACTACACATTCTTTATTTTCTGTCCTTGTTTCTTTCTGTGTTCCTTTCTGTGGAAGTGCGTAGAATCGAAATGTTAAAGACTTCTTCACTTCCCGAACGTTGAACTAATACATCTGTTTGTTGTCTACACCACCTGTCTTCGACATTTGTTTTGTGAATTCTCCCTATATGTATACATTTATGTGTGTGTGAGTATATGTTTGTGTGTCTGTGCTTGTCCCCCCCCCCC
>NC_069004.1:29250797-29252845 GCF_001194135.2 Octopus bimaculoides
AAGTACTAGGCTTACAAAGAATAAGTCCTGGGGTCGATTTGCTTGACTAAAGGCGATGCTCCAGCATGGCCACAGTCAAATGACTGAAACAAGTAAAAGAAGAAAAGACTAATAATAGCATCGAAAAATACCTTAGGAATGAAAACCCAGGTTCGAAATTTCCCCAAGACACCTAATGAAGGCTTAGAAGGTATATCAGCCGAAACGTTGAGTTAACAACAAACAAGATGAGGACAAATATCCGTCAAATATAAATAATGTAAATAATTTATAAAATTTATAAATTTCGTACCATAGATAACTCAGTGGAAAGCGTAACACTCATATAGTTCTTTCTACTAAAGCATAAAAAACGCTGCTGAAGTAGAAACTCACAATGTCGCTGGGGGAGGTTGTGTTGGTTTACTGATGCTGTTGTTGTGCTGTTGAATGAAAATGTGTTTCTTGAGCTGCGCAAAGAAATAACTGACAAACACCAGCGAACAATTAACAGAAGGTTATATTACTACACAGTGATTTCTATGTCTGTTTTTTTTTCTTACCAGTACTAACAGCGATAATTTTTATAGAGGGAGAAACATACTACTTTGGTTATACAAGTTAACTGATATAACATTCTGTAGCTGACCCATCACGACTGGAAAATAATTGCACGGTATTTATGGCGACGAAAATTCTTGTCTGATAGGATTTTTTTTCCTATCAGAAACTAAAGCAGGATCTTAATGTAATTCTATAATCGTAAATGTAATTCTATAATCGTAAATGTAATTCTATAATCGTAAATGTAATTCTATAATCGTAAATGTAATTCTATAATCGTAATCCTCTAATTCGTAAATGTACTGTATTTTAATGGGTACAAGGAAATCTTTTTTTGTCAAAAATTGGGTTAAAAAATATGGGAGTTTCTTATACATGGACAGTATTATAATCCCTTATAAAACCTTTTTGTCCAAATTTAAGCCCCCAAAATTAGGGGGGACCTTATATAAGTTAAACTACGATCATTCTCTAATCATGCCTATCTAAACAAGACAAACAACGACAATCTACGATTCGGACTTATTCTATCGGAATAAGAAACAATTAAATAGCACACATCAATACATTAGACTCATAAACACACGCATCCGTACAGACAGGGCACATCCAATACAATAAAAGTTACGGTATGGCTGTGTGGTAAGAAGCTTGCATCCCTACAAGATGGTTCCGGGTTCAGTCCCACTTGAGCAAGTGTCTTCTTCTATAGTCTCGGGACGATCAAAACCTTGTGAATAAACCCGTCTTGTAGATAAACACAGACATGACAGAAGTAAATAGATGCCCCGTAAAACATTGTTTTATGTTTATTTTAACTTGTAATGGTTGATATTTTTTTATTAATTGACATTTTTATGTTTCAGGTTCTATATGTGACTGTTTAATCATGCCACGTACAAAAGAAGCCTTGGAACTGTTCAAGGTAATGCCCCAGCATGGCTGCAGTCAAATGACTGAAACATGTAAAAAGAGTAAAAAAGAATTAAAAGAACAGTTACATACGTTGTTCTTCATGAAAGTATTAAACTTCATACCTTTCGCGGCACTGCCGGTCATTCGGAGCTCGTACGATATTAGCAGAACAACAAGAAATTACTCGCCATTGAAACGAATTCTTTCTTTCCCTTACAGTAATTCGACCTCCTAAATACCTGAGTTTGAGGTGCAGAGCTAAGTGTTAAACGTGAAAGACATTTCCACTTCATTTATATTCAATCAATTAACGTCAGACTACGTAATTATACCTTGTTTTGTTTTTTAACTGCGCCCGCCGAAATCATCTCGTCAAGAATGTTAAACACTCCCACCAACACACTTATATATATGTATGTGTGTGTGTGTGGGGGGGTATGTATGGGGATATATGTGTGTGTATATGTGTATATGTTTGTACACTGATGAACAGATATATTCGCAGACACATACATACAGAGATATCTACCGATAAATAAATATATATATATATATATATATATATATATATATATATATATATACACACA
>NC_069004.1:29253867-29255181 GCF_001194135.2 Octopus bimaculoides
ATCAGTGGAATATACTCCAGTACATAAATACAAATACATGTATATAAAACAGTATACTTACATATACGGATGTATACATACATATATATGCACGTATGCACACGACTAGCTTAAATAGCCCGCTTAAACAACCTTTCGTGTGATCCGGACAGAATATCAGCGCAGTAAATACACTGATAAAATTATATTTATATAAATAAGGATAAGATCGATATTTAAACTATTGATCTTATCAAGTGGTCAGCATGGGAATAAAAACCATCAAAGGTAATAATTAGTCAGGATTTGACTGCTATTTTTTCAGCGTGGTGGTATCTCTTAATACCCTGTCTTATAATTAATTTTAAATAATTATTATATATATATAAATATATATATCAAGTATAGAATTATAGAAATATAATTATAATAAAGGGTGATGGAATGCCAGCGCTTATACGCTAGAACTAAATATCAAATACCTACAACTCACTCTAAATTTGTACTCTATTTATAAACCAAGGTCGAATATGAGGTAATGAGTAAGATTTAGAAAATTTCGGATAAACCTATATAGTAAGATTTCGTGCTTTGTAATAAAGATTACTTTACACTGCTCAGTAGAGATATACCTACAAAATATAAGTTGTCTTTTTTATACACTATCTACTGATATAGTCATTTAAATCAGTTTATAAGTATATATATATATATATATATATATATATATATAGATAGATAGATAGATAGATAGATAGATAGATAGATAGATAGATAGATAGATAGATAGATAGATAGATAGATATATAAGCACATATGATATTCAGAGAACAGGAGGTGTGTATTGGTATTCAAAGTATTATTGGACATAGACGCGTTTCAGAAAGCCGAAATAATTACATAACTGTAGTAGAAACATTATACAATCAACATGACACCTCATCAGTGTTCTGCCATAAATACAACAATTGATGTAGAATCTCCAAATATTTACACTTTTCCCCATTATGCATCTCACTTCACACGAGATGATTTGATGTTTTTTTCGGTATTTCATGTGACATGAGAAGCGATTCATTATATGCATATTGGAAAAAAGAGTATATATTTGCAGCTTCGATAAATATTACCGCATTTACAGCATGACATTCATTAGATGAAATGCATAAATACACAACGCTTCTATTACGTTTATGTAACTATTTCGGTATTTTGAAACACGTGTATGTCCTATAAATCTTTGAATACCACATCCATTTTCTATTTATCACAGTGTGTGCGTGTGTGTGT
Organism: Octopus bimaculoides; assembly: GCF_001194135.2. Lineage (NCBI taxonomy): Eukaryota > Metazoa > Mollusca > Cephalopoda > Octopoda > Octopodidae > Octopus > Octopus bimaculoides. The sequence goes on from NC_069004.1 coordinate 29,255,137, forward strand.
GTGTGTGTGTGTGTGTGTGTGTGTGTGTGTGTGTGTGTGTGTGTG
>NC_069004.1:29255513-29256584 GCF_001194135.2 Octopus bimaculoides
ATATATATATATATATATATATATATATATATACCCCTATTAACGTATGTATGTGAGTGCATGTAGACAGACGTGTCTGTGTGTGCGTATGTGGGTTGGTAAATATCGGTGTGTTTCAAGCTGGCGAAGTGGTAATACTTGTAACACCCAATCGATACCGAAGTATACGTATCGATATTGATTCCTCAAATTCTTTCGAATGATTTCTTTAAAAATGGAAATAGTAGCAAGTTATATGAAGCGACACAAAGATTACATATCAAACACGAAGACATAACATATATCCACAGACAGCCACAGCGCTTGTTAGCAGGTGCTAACTCTTGACATTAAGCTTTCAAAATAACACGGAAACGTCCAAGCATTGTTCGGCGCGGACAGGCATGAACCGAAATTAACGCATAATCGAAAATACGAGGTACTATTCAGCCACTGTTATACATCAGCAATGTAATATTTCATGGAAATAAAGTGACTATCTTTAATAAGTTATGGTCAGTTTACCTTAACAAATACCATATGTTAAATAGCATTGGAATTCTGTTATAGTCTGCTAATGTTTTCCCTGATGTCTATTCTTCAAGCCAACTCATAAAATCTAGTGAAAAGGCTATAAAAGTCTATTTCATTGAATGCTATATAGCAGTATTTGCTTCCGATTCTATTATTCTATTAATCTCTCTCTCTCTCTCTCTCTCTCTCTCTCTCTCTCTCTCATAACATATGTGTGTGTGTGTGTATTAATTTTGTGATTATAATATCCCGAAGCCATACATAAGAAGACTCTTGTGATCAGTGAAGCTAAATATGAATAAATTCGAGAGCGATGTTTATTAAGTTAAATGTTTAGCGATACAAAATTTAGATAGTAAAGTGATCTCTTAACCGATACTAGAGTTTACCGAAAATACCGGCCACTTCCGCGTGCCTACCCGCATCCAATTGACGCCATCGATCAAGCAACAAATTATACATACACGTATATATAAATTAGATGAATATATACATGTACATACATACATACATACATATATATATATATATATATATATATATATATATATATATATA
>NC_069004.1:29259023-29259940 GCF_001194135.2 Octopus bimaculoides
TATATATATATATATATATATATATATATAGATAGATAGATAGATAGATAGATAGATAGATAGATAGATAGATAGATAGATAGATAGATAGATAGATATAGATAGATAGATAGATAGATAGATAGATAGATAGATAGATAGATAGATAGATATGCCTAAACATAAGTGTGTGCGTGCAGTAACTCATTATATGTATATAGGGATATGTGTATATGTACACATGTGTGTGTAAATTAATATATGATTCTTCGTATATATATATATGTATGTATGTCTATGAGTGTACATATGTGTATATATATATCAATCTGCGCAGGCGCATGCGAAACGAACAACTTTTAATTAAAACATTAATTAAAAGTATTAATTAAAAGCATTACTTAAAAGTATTATTTTCGAACGCTGCTTAAACAGCAATGTAATTTCATGACTTCAGTTGTATGGAGTTTATGACGTTTATAATAATATTACCACGAGAACCAGAAATGAAATCAAAAGCGTATGCCCGAAGCAGCTGTTTTCGCACGAATCGTTCACAAATGTTTTTAAACGAAAGAACATAAGGACAATCGTTTCTTTTTAAACTTTCATATCATATTTTGTAAAAATATTGAAACAGTGGGTATTCGAAAGAAAGCCAAGCTACGTTTACCAGCTGATGAACGGAGACGAGTGGCTTCGAATTTTAATGTATGAAAGAACATTCAACATCTGTATTGAGCTTTTGACGAATCAACTTATACACACATACACACACACACACACATATATATAATAAAATACCTGTTTCCGAGGAAGAGCTATGCTCGAAACGTACAACAACAACCCTCTTCTTTCTCCGAGCGTCATATTAATACATTGCTTGTACATACGTCTATACGTAGCCTGGATTTTATCTACTCCATTCCTTAAATTCA
>NC_069004.1:29260043-29262447 GCF_001194135.2 Octopus bimaculoides
CATGTATGTACATTTACATACACTTATATATTTATACATATTTATACATATTTATCTATTCATTTATATACCTGATATCAAATAGATATTTAAGTGAAAATGCTTGTGCATTTTTGAATGGCTAATACATGTCTTCTACGCTGTAATTGTTATTCATTATCTTGGCAAATTAAGATTTGACAGATTTACACCAGCGTTAAGTATAATAACGAATGTTAACTTGTAGATATTCACTGTAAGATAACAAATTCTCTGACGTTCGAATATCGCAATTAAAATGAAAGCGATCAAAAGCAGAATCTAACCACCATTTTGACATACCCAAAATAATAAATTTAACGCTATAACCTCCCGATATCCTTATATTAAATCAAATCTAGATATATTTGAAGTATATTTTTACATGTAATAAACATCAAATAATAAATTCACATATAGAAGAATCTGATGGTCATATTGCATGGCTCTCCAATTTAGTTTCTTTAATTATAACATCGATGCTTTTATGAATACGCAATTGAGAATATTTATAATGGATCGAGGTAAATGAATGGTTAATCCTACGCTGTTTTTAATGACTGCATTACTCAATTTGTGTTATCCTTATTGCTGTATATATATATATGTATATATATATATATATATAAAATCTAAACATCATACGGGAGAATGGAGAATTATACATCTTCCAAATTTATTGATTACAGTATTATTCTCGTTAAATTCAAATCCGACACGTGTTTCTGCTGCATAAATTGTCATAATATTCTTTGATGTGTCGTTTATATGCATTTAGTTGATTCAGTTACAGTACATATTCATCCAGGGGAGATATTCCAATGCAGTTTTGCTCAAGGTTGTAACACACGCACACACACACACACACACACACACACACACATTTCATGTGCGAGTGTATGTGTGTGTGTATATATTTGTGTATGTGCATGTGTATAAATATGGTTTTTGTCTGTGGGTTGGAAAGTAAAATTAAATGTTGCACTTCAAGCCAAATACAACGAATGAAAATTTTTCTCAAACTGCAATATCACTGGCCGTAGCTATTATTATTATTATTATTATTATTGTTGTTGTTGTCGTTGTTGTTGTTGTTGTTGTTGTTGCTGTTTTTCTTCTCCGTCTCCTTCTTCTCCGTCTTCTTCTTCTCCGTTTTCTTCTTCTTCTTCTTCTTCTTCTTCTTCTTCTTCTTTTTCTTCTTCTTCTTCTTCTTCTTCTTCTTCTTCTTCTCCGTCTTCTTCTTTTTCTTCTTCTTCTTCTTCTTCTTCTTCTTCTTCTTCTTCTTCTTCTTCTTCTTCTTCTTCTTCTTATTATTATTATTATTATTATTATTATTATTATTATTATTATTATTATTATTATTATTTAGCAGGCGCAGCAGTATTACGATCATCAATAACACCATCGTCGTCAACACGACCAAGAAATACTGTTCAAAACACCAATCATTATCATCATCATCATCAGCTGCAGCAACATCGTTATCATTATTGTAACCTCTCCTCCTCCTCCTCCTCCTCCTCCCCCTCATTCTCCTTCTCCTCATCCGCCTCACCATTATCATCATCATCATCAACAACTGCAGCAGCAGCACCGTCATGGTGATCATCATCATCACCATCATCACCATCATCACCATCATCACCATCATCACCATCATCATCATCATCATCATCATCCTCATCATTATCATCATCATCATCATCATCACCATCACCATCATCATCATCATCGTCGTCGTTGTCGTTTCAATTCAGAATACAGATATCTATCTGAGAGTGAGCGGGAATCTAATTATTATGTCCTTCCACCATTTGCGTATTCAGGACTGACGTAATCACATCCGTTCAGCAGACATTGACACTAACAGCAAAAAACGAAATTATTTGAATTTAACGAGATCAACAAAAGTTTTATACATAAATAAAGAATTCAAAATGAGATTTAGAAAAGAAGAACATCATTTTTTTTTCGTTCCTAATTTTTAATAAGTATTTTTCTTTCATTATTTATTCATGTTTTTATCATAGTCTTCTTTGTCTTGTGTTATTTATATATTTTTTTTCTTTTTAATATGGCGTCTTTCTCTTCCAGTGTTGGATATCGCTATCCGTATTATCGCAGATTTTTGCGGCGGAAAATATTTGACTAACGTTAACAAACAATTTGACAACAAAACTAATTAAAACACATGTTGCTCTTGTAATTTTAGAATCTCGTTATTTGTAATTTTATCGGAGGAAATTGCGTGTTAGCTAAAGTTAAAAATTCGCCATTGAACAAACATATCAGTTTTTGCTTGCAGCAGCACACGTATTGTTCGGATATATATAATCTCTATGTCTATTATATTTACGTATACATATATACATACATATATATATGT
>NC_069004.1:29264205-29264699 GCF_001194135.2 Octopus bimaculoides
CACACACACACACACACACACACACACACACACACACACACACATACACACACACACTCACACACATACACACACGTGTATATAAATATTTTCTGGAAAATAAAGTATGCTATACTATGTTATGTTCAATATTTACTTTATATTCTGTTAAACACTCGTCAGATCTGTTTCTGTTTATAAAAATGTTCTGACGTAACCAAAAGATATTATCTAGTATTGTAATACTTTCTACTACAGGCACAAGACCTGGAATTTGTGAGGAGAGGGACAGTCTGAACTCAGAACGAAAAGAAGAACGAAATGCCGCTAAGCCTTTCGCCCGGCATGCCGGTGATACTGCCAGCTCTCCGCCTAAATAATAATAATAATAATAATAATAATAATGATTTCAAATTTTTTCCACAAAAGCAGCTTGGGAAAGGAGATGAAGTCGATTACATCGACCCGAGTGTGTAACTGGTACTTATTTAATCGACCCCAAATGGATGAAAGGC